>NC_079221.1:28378595-28641095 GCF_029633865.1 Lampris incognitus | reverse complement strand
CCATCTGGCTGTGTTTAATTCAATTAAAGTGGTGAACTGAAATAGCAATTTATGTATTGTTTTGATCAAAGAGATTAATTTCAAAGGATCACACTGGAAGGACAAAAATCCCCATGACTTTATAATAAACAAGGCGGGTTATTGAGTTGTTCTGGAGACAAAACTGGAGATTAAACATTCAAAATGTAAATGAAGGAGCTGATAGCCTGCTATCACATGTTACAGAATAACAAAGCAAGGTATTAATAGATACTTTACTGTATTTTCCATCCAGTTTGGTTAGAAAGAGAGGAATAGGGATATTCATAAAGAATAATCTTTAGCTACTTCTGGTTGTGTCCTTCTGCAATGCTTTAAAACTAGAATGCAGGACTTTAACATATAAATCAACCTCCGTGACATTCAAGCCCTTGCCAAACGAGTTCACACAATGATGATTAAGCCTATCACCGCCAGGTAAATCTCTGTGTTTCACAGTATACCGGCGTTTTAAATTTGCTGTATGGGGCGAAATTTCCATGCTGGCGCAATGGAGGTGATGCGTAGTGATGCATTTTACATCAACCAGCAATGATCGCTTTGCCAGAGCTGAACTTTCGTGTGACGAAAATGTTCACATGCCTCTTACTGGCTTACTTTCAGGGCTTTCTGCCAGAAAGCTTCAGGGCTTGGAAGCGATTGTGGAAAAACCCAAGAAACATCCAAGAAAAGTTTCTGATGCAGCCGATCGAAGGAACTCGGCATTCAGAGGAAGGATTAAAGTTGAAAAAGAAAGCAATTGACGGCAAGGACAAACGGATAACCATTAGAGTAGTTTTTCCTTTTTGGAGCACTGACATAAACAATTACTCCCACTGCCAAAGGGAGGAGACAAAACCTCCACACGACAGGTTCCAAAGAAAAAATTTTGTTGAATTTTTTGGGGGGGGGAGGCCCCCCCTTTTTTTCCCTCCCCAATTGTACTTGGCCAATTACCCCACTCCTCCGAGCGGTCCCGGTCATTGCTCCACCCATAGTTTGAAATCCTGGGGGGGGACACGACCCCCCCATCCTGGGATAAATATGATATACCCCCCCCCCAATATTTCGCCCCTGGTACAGCACTACTATTGGTGTCCCCCCTCAGGAATTGCACTTAAGAAAATTTCATGTAATTGTCCCCTCCAAAGTTGATATCAGATTTTCACCCCTGGCTCCATCCCTTCTGCCAATCCGGGGAGAGCTGTAGACTACCACATGCCTCCTCCAGTAGATGTGGAGTCGCCAGCTGCTTCCTTTTCACCTGACTGTGATGAGTTTCACCAGGGGGACGTAGCGCATGGGAGGATCACGCTATTCCCCCGACTTCCACCTCCTCCCTGAACAGGCGCCCCGACTGGCCAGGACACAAGGTAGCAGCCTTTTCTGGTTCCTCTCTTTAATGTGAATCTTTCTGAGAGCGATCCATTCACTTTTACTCTAGCTGTGGGTTTGTCTGTGAATGTTCTCATTCATCCAGGTCATGGTTATCCAAAGGAGTTGAATCAAGTGCAACTGGACTTGGTATATATCCGTGAAGACGTTTCGCCTCTCATTCAAGAGGCTTCCTCATTTCGTGACTTTCTGACTAGACCGAGCTAGTCTGACTGGCTGGTGATGAGACTCAGAATTTATTCTCTAGGAGACGTTGTCAGAGCTATTGATATGCGTGGCTCTTTGTGATCCGATGTTTACCAACGCCTGTCGCTAACAGAGCCATAGATATGAGTGGCTCTTTTGTGTACCGATGTTATGGCCGCGACCGTCGTTATCGGAGTTATTGATATGCGTGGCTCTCTTGTGCTCCAATGTCCAGTCGCGCCCGTCGCCATTGGAGCTATTGATTTGCATTTGTTTAGCAGCGACGGTCGTTGGGGGTGTTAGTTTCGACTTCATTATTCAGTGGTCATGAGAGTCGTTGGAGCCGTTAGTGACCGACTGTTGTTCTTGGAGGCTAGGCTTCTTGAGTCTCCTGGGTAGAGATGAAAGGACGGCATTGTAAGTGGCAGATAGGTGGTGTCGCAGACCTCCTCCTCTGTTGAGGGATGGTTTTTCCAGTTTCGCAGATGTAACCCATGTATTTTTTCCCCTACATAGAAAGGTTTAATATGTATTATTTCCCATGATTTTACTTATTTACTTGTAATACCCCCTATCGCCAATAGAGGGCGAAGCAGACCACATGTAGGTCACTTTTCCTATGATTGCGTCAGTCTGGAGTTGATCAGCAAAGCAGATCTCTGTAGAGAACGTTATTCCAGACATCGACAAAGATTTAAGATAAAGATAACCCTTTAACTTCGAGTTTGTTTCATAAAAAATGTATTAACACAGGAGAAGTGTCCGACTGTGAACAGTCCACCCTTTATTGTTTTCTTTCTGAGTTTAACCGAGCGAAAGCTTCGGTTGTTTTTTTTGTGGACTTGCAAAGTGTTGAACGGCGAGCCAGGACCCCCGAGCCGAGCGCCCTTGCTCGAGTCTGCATGCACGCGCTCAACCCGGCATGATCTCTTCAGACAGCAAGCTCTCAACTCTGCACGCTGCACGCGCCAGGAGCAGTACCATCATTCGCGCCAGGCTGCAACAACGTGCAGGATGCAGCTAAGCAAACTTGAGCTCTTTTCCAAAATCACACTACCCGGGTAGATGGGACATTTATTTAATTTTATTTTACTTTCAAGGTTGCAACCGATTTAGTCATAGGAATTATAATGTGTACTGTATACAGTGGTGTGAAAAAGTGTTTGCCCCCTTCCTGATTTCTTATTTTTTTGCATGTTTGTCACACTTAAATGTTTCAGATCATCAAACTAATTTAAATATTAGACAAAGACAACACAAAATGCAGTTTTTTAATGAAGGTTTTTATTATTAAGGGAAAAGAAAAATCCAAACCTACATGGCCCTGTGTGAAAAAGTGATTGCCCCCCCCCCTGTTAAAACATAAATTAAGTGTGGTTTATCACATCTTTGGAAAGCTGAGTTCAATTTCTCTAACCATACCCAGGCCTGATTACTGCCACATCTCTTCTCAATCAAGAAATCACTTAAATAGGACCTGCCTGACAAAGTGAAGTAGACCAAAAGATCCTCAAAAGCTAGACATCATGCTGCGATCCAAAGAAATTCAGGAACAAATGAGAAACAAAGTAATTGAAATCTATCAGTCTGGAAAAGGTTATAAAGCCATTTCTAAAGCTTTGGGACTCCAGAGAACCACAGTGAGAGCCATTATCCACAAATGGCAAAAACATGGAACAGTGGTGAACCTTCCCAGGAGTGGCCGGCTGACCAATGTACCCCAAGAGCGCAGCGACGACTCATCCAAGAGGTCAAAAAAGACCCCACAACAACATCCAAAGAACTGCAGGCCTCACTTGCCTTAGTTAAGGTCAGTGTTCATGACTCCACCATAAGAAAGAGACTGGACAAAAATGGCCTGCATGGCAGAGTTCCAAGGCGAAAACCACTGCTGAGCAAAAAGAACATAAAGGCTCAACTCAGTTTTGCCAGAAAACATCTTGATGATCCCCAAGACTTTTGGGAAAATACTCTGTGGACTGACGAGACAAAAGTTGAACTTTTTGGAAGGTGTGTGTCCCATTACATCTGGCGTAAAAATAACACAGCATTTCAGAAAAGGAACATCATACCAACAGTAAAATATGGTGGTGGTAGTGTGATGGTCTGGGGCTGTTTTGCTGCTTCAGGACCTGGAAGACTTGCTGTGGTAAATGGAACCATGAATTCTGCTGTCTACCAAAAAATCCTGAAGGAGAATGTCCGGCCATCTGTTCGTGACCTCAAGCTGAGCGCACTTGGGTTCTGCAGCAGGACAATGATCCAAAACACACCAGCAAGTCCACCTCTGAATGGCTTAAGAAAAACAAAATGAAGACTTTGGAGTGGCCTAGTCAAAGTCCTGACCTGAATCCGATTGAGATGGCGGTTCATGCTCGAAAACCCTCCAATGTGGCTGAATTACAACAATTCTGCAAAGATGAGTGGGCCAAAATTCCTCCACAGCGCTGTAAAAGACTCATTGCCAGTTATCGCAAACGCTTGATTGCAGTTGTTGCTGCTAAGGGTGGCCCAACCAGTTATTAGGTTTAGGGAGCAATCACTTTTTCACACAGGACCATGTAGCTTTGGATTCCCCCCCCCCCTTAATAATAAAAACCTTAATTTAAAAACTGCATTTTGTGTTTACTTGTGTTATCTTTGTCTAATATTTAAATTTGTTTGATGATCTGAAACATTTAAGTGTGACAAACATGCAAAAAAAAAGAAATCAGGAAGGGGGCAAACACTTTTTCACACGACTGTATATGTTTGATATGTTTGACCTTATTGAGAAGGGATTTGAATATTGATCATATCGATGATAAAAGACCGGCATTTAATACTTTTTTCTAAAACCTCGTCAGTGTGCCTTTTATACTCCTAGAGTCAACCTAGAGTCTTAAACCCTTTACTAGACTGTTTAACCGATTGAGTCCTGATAAGAATTACTTGGTTAGATATCTTGGCCCAAATAGAACTTGTTACACATAGATGGCTTCCTTCACCCCCCTTTCAAACCATCTACTCTGTCCAAAATGTTTACATTGCTGTCCTCGAAGGAGTGTGTCTTCTCCTTTAGGTGTAGATAAACTGCTGAGTCTTGCCCTGAGGAGTTTGGCTTTCTGTGTTGGGCCATCCGTTTGTGTAGTGGGTGTTTGGTTTCTCCTATGTATAATACATAATACATCTCCGCCACTGATCTCTCTACCTCTGTTACCTCTATCCTCCCTACACCTGAATCTTTCTCTCTCCCACCCCCTGACACTGCTACTGATCTTCTTCTCTCTACCCTCTCCTCTTCTCTGGACAATCTCTGTCCCCTCACCTCCAGGCCTGCACGCCCAACTCTACCTGCCCCTTGGCTGACCGACTCAGTACGTACTGACAGACGGAGCCTGAAAGTGGCAGAGCGCAAATGGAGAAAAGGCAAACTCCCAGAGGACCTTCTCAACTTCCGTTCTCTTCTTTCCACTTTCTCCCCCTCCCTTTCTGCTGCTAAGGCTGCCTTCTATCACTCCAAAATCCTATCCTCTGCCTCTAATCCTAAGAAACGCTTTGACACCTTCTCTAGACTTCTTCAACCCCCACCTCCTCCTCCTACTTCCTCCCTTCTCCCAGATGACTTCGCTAACTTCTTTGACAAGAAGGTAAATGACATCAGGTCCTCATTTTCTCACCATCCGGTTAGTGATGCTTGCACTATCCCACCCTCTGCACCCTCCTTCACCTCTCCACGTCCCACCCTATCCCACCTCGCTCCCTTCTCCCCCGACGAGGTTCTAAACCTCATCACATCCAGTCGCCCCACCACATGCTCCCTTGACCCGGTCCCCTCCCCTCTTCTTCAGTCTATAGCACCTGAACTCCTTCCCTATCTAACCCACCTCATCAACACCTCCCTCCAGGCAGGATGCTTTCCATCTGCCTTCAAGACTGCTAGAGTCACCCCCCTTCTCAATAAACCATCACTTAACCCCTCTGATGTCAAAAACTACAGACCAGTTTCCCTTCTACCCTTTCTATCCAAAACTTTCGAATGTGCTGTCTTTAACCAACTTTATTTGTACCTCCACCAGAACAACCTCCTGGACCCCAACCAGTCTGGGTTCAGGGTGGGTCACTCGACAGAGACGGCCCTCCTTGCAGTGACAGAATTGCTGCACTCTGCGAGAGCAAACTCTCTCTCCTCTATCCTGATACTCCTGGACCTGTCAGCTGCGTTCGACACAGTGAACCACCAGTTCCTCTTCTCTACCCTCAAGTGGCTGGATGTCACAGGCTCTGCACTCTCAATGTTTGCAACCTACCTGACGGGTGGCTCCTACCAGGTGACATGGAGGGGATCTGTGTCAGAGCCTCGCAGACTGACTACAGGCGTTCCACAGGGTTCGGTTCTGGGTCCTCTCCTTTTCTCCCTGTACACAACATCCCTGGGTTCTGTTATTCGCTCGCATGACTTCTCTTACCATTGTTATGCCGATGACACGCAACTGATCTTGTCCTTCCCTCCCTCTGACACACAAGTAGAGACACGCATTGCTGCGTGCTTGACTGACATCTCGGAGTAGATGGCGACACACCACCTGAAGCTCAATCTGGACAAGATAGAGCTGATGTTCCTCCCGGGGAAAGGTTGCCCACACCGAGACCTGGCCATCACCATTGACAACACCGTGGTGACGCCAAATCGGACTGTGAGGAATCTGGGTTGATCCTGGATGACCAACTGTCGTTTGCTGAAAACGTTACATCGGTTGCTTGCTCCTGCAGATTTCTCCTCTATAACTTCAGGAGGATTCGCCCATTCCTCACCGACGAGATGGCACAGGTGCTTATCCAGGCTCTGATCATCTCCCGGCTGGACTACGGCAACATCCTCCTTGCTGGCGGCCCGGCGTTGGCCATCAGACCTCTGGAGCTTGTTCAGAAAGCTGCAGCTTGTCTGGTGTTCAACCGCCCTACATTCTCCCACACAACTCCCCTTCTCATGTCCCTACACTGGCTCCCAGTAGCTGCTCGCATCCAGTTTAAGACTCTGGTGCTAGCCTACAGGGCAGTGAAAGGAACAGCGCCTTCATATCTCCAGGCCATGGTCAAGCCCTACACCCCCGCCCACTTCGTTCTGCTGCCTCGGGACGCCTGGTTGCCCCATTGCTCAGAGGCCCTTGCTGCCGATGGACCCGGTCATGGCTCTTTTCTGTCCTGGCCCCACAGTGGTGGAATGAACTCCCCACAGATGTCAGGACAGCGGAGTCGCTGCCCATCTTTCGGCACAGGTTGAAAACTCACCTCTTTAAGAACTACTACCCCGTTACTTGTTCTTAGCAGTTATTGTATTCACTCATTAAAAAAAAGTCTTTCTTGCACTTTCACTTCAGCACTGGTTTTGCTCTTAGATGCTTGTTTAGATGCACTTATGACCTCTGATGACTAGTAGTTCTCCTGATTTCCTACGTTAAATGCTCGTATTGTAAGTCACTTTGGATAAAAGCGTTGGCTAAATGACTGTAATGTAATGTCATGTAATGATAACTACTCCAAAGAGGATAAATATCTGAGTTTCATCCCCAGCCAGTCAGACTAGCTTGGTCTAGTCAGAAAGGCACGAACTGATGAAGCCTCTTGGATGAGAGGCGAAACGTCTTCACGGATATATACCAAGTCCAGTTGCACTCGATTCAATTCCTTTGAATTAACAGAGTTATAAACAACAGGTAAGAACAACTAAGCTTAATTATGTACACAGACAGTGACTGCCAAAAAGGTGTCAACAATCCTCATTACATGTTGACTCTCTTTTTGTTTTGAGGGGGGAAGCCTTCCACTTGGGAAGGGCCCCCAGCTAGTTGTGAGATTCAACCCAAAAGGAGTTAGTCTACCCACACTAGAGCTGTATCATAGGCAGCTGTGTTTTTATTCCTCTCAAGCCAACATACCAATTATCATTAACCCTCCAAAGCCAAAAACATTCAAAACTCAAATTTTGCCTTCACCAGACTCAGAACTTATGTTTTGAGTCTGTTATTCTTCTCACTTAAGTTCAGATCGACTCAGTCTTTCATCACGCGTTGTTATATCCTCACGCTGGAATCCTTGCAGCTGTCTTCTCGCACACCTCCCTTTCTCCAGAGATCGGTCACTTCTGACAAGTTTCCGTGCCACGGTCCCAGTTGGCTGAAGCCTTTCCGGTGGGGGGGGCTTCCCCGGTGCTTCCCTGGCATCTACCCCTGCGTCCCGCACTTCATATCCGCTTCTCCACATGTCGCTGGCTGCCTCCTCTGCACTGCTATAAGTTTTCAGTCCGTTGTCCCAGTGTATGCTCATCTTATTGAGGGTGCCCTTACCCAGGTGTTCAGAAAACGAGTACAAGATGAGAAAATGTCTGACTTTGAAGGAACCGAAAGGTGCAATAATATCAGGATCTATGGTGTCCTGGAGGACACCAAAGGCACCTCCGCAGTGGCGTTCATTGAAAACCTGATAAAGTTGGAACTGGGAGCAGTCTTGGCTGGGACCGGGGCTACGATTTGGGGATAGAATGCACCCACCACGCTCTTGGGGCAAAACCACCCGCAAGCGCACCACCACGCTCCATGGTGGTCCGTTTCGTCAAGTTATCAGTCAAAGAGAAGATTCTGTATACTGTGTGGAAGAGGGAACTAAGAGTCCAAAACAAATGGGTGTATTTTGACCATGACTATGCAATGGACGTGCAGCACAAGCGGAAGGAATATATACCAGTGAAGAAGGTAATGAAGGAGAATGGAATATGCTTCCAGACTCCATTAACCAGAATGTGTGTTTTCTTCGAAACGGGCACCATCCTGTATAACAGCGCAATGCAATCAGCGGAGGACCTGCGGACACAGGGATTCGCGGTGGGTGCAGTGACAGTAACTCCAGGGACCAAGGTTAAGAAATATTAGAGGAAACACTGGCCCGACATCTACCGTGGGTGATGACCGAGACCAAGCGTGGCAGAGATGTGAATCGGTTTCAGCAGCTTGTCCGGGAGAGGCTGAAGGAGTACCACTGGATGGAGCCGGGGGACAAGTGAGTGAATTACTTTTTAATCTAGATCAAAGGAAGCACCTTCTACCGTGTTGGGAATACACTAACAACACTAAAACCATGTCCGGCCCTGTTCCTTTTTTTTTTTTTAATCCCTTTAAATATAATGAAAGGCTGATACCTTCGCTGATAACAGACAGAGCCACACAAGACTCTTTTTTTTTTTGCTACCGAGGGGCCCCACTTTGTGGCTAGCCCCCCTCACTGCTAAAGGTGACATCGCACCTTTCCATTTGGAAGCCCAGTTCTATATTTTGTGTTATAGTTCTTCGAGTTTTTTTGTTTTACTCTACCCTGTTTATTTGTTGAGGTTTGGGATGTGACAAGTGAAAATGTTTGAAAGTAAAATGAATGTCTTACCAACATTATAACATATCTCATTAAATGTAAATGCACTAAATAATCTGATCAAAAGAAGTGAAATGATAACCAAAATAAAAAAGGAGAGGTTAAATATAGCATTTTGGCGGTAAACCAATCTCTCTGGTACTGAACATGGAAAACTTTTTTTTTTTTTTTTAAAAAAGGGCTTTAGGACCACTTACTTCTCATCATATAAAAATGGTAAAAAAAAAAGGGGGGGAGTTGCCATACTGATTTCAAATTCAATTTGGTTTGAATTCATATGTGAGATAAGCGATAAAGAGGTCAGATTTGTTCTGATAAAGGGGAAAATAGATCAAAAAGAGGTGACACTATTTAATGTGTTTGCCCCTCCTGGGAGTGATATATCCTTTTATAGAAGTGTTTGATTGCATCAGAAACATATGGGATCCTTATTTGTGCAGGAGACTTTAATATGCTTCGTAGCCCTTTACTAGATACAACCAATAGGAAAGGAGAAGAAATCATACTGAAAAATGTATCAACAAGATACTTAAAGTCCTAGGACTGGTCGATGTATGGCGGTCCATGCATAGACCCAGGATACACTTTTTATTCTGTGCGACACACAATCTACTCAAGAATATATTATTTCTTCATGCATAACAGGGCTTTACATAGATTGAAGGACTGCAGAATAGGCCAGAGGGTGCTCTCAGACCACTCGGGTATATTTAACATTACATTTAGATGGTAGGCAGCGGAAAATATTGTGGAGGCTAAATACAGGCATGTTGAACGATCCCACCTTTGTAGATTCAATGGAGACAGACTTAGGCGTATATCTACAGGACAATGATAATGGTGAGGTAAACCCTAGTATATTATGGGATACTGCCAAAGCTGTCCTCAGGGCGAAGATCATAGCCAGGACCGCCATGTTGAAAAAGATAAAAGCACAAGAACTGTCAAGACTACAGGAAAAATTGAGAGACTTAGAACAAGTGCATATTGTTAATAAACACAATCCTCTATTATACACCAAATTAGAAATGTCAGACAGGAAATAGATAAAATATTAAGTCAGGAAGTTGAGAAAAATATAAGGTTCATTAAACAGCGATATTATGAGGCAGGCCCCAAAAACAGCAAAATTGCTAGCTTGGAGGCTCAGAAAACAACAAGCAGAAAACACCATTAATAAGATTAGAGATCATGTTACAAATACGACCACTAACAGTCTGGAAGGAATAAAAAAAGCATTTGAAACATACTACAGGTCTTCATATTCCCAGTCAGATCAGGTTGATAGACATACAGTTGTTGAATTCCTGAATTCTCTGAACCACCCCACACTGGGCAAAGAAATTAATGAGGATCCCGTCTCACCAATAACAATGAAGGAAATTGATAAAGCTATTTCAAGCCTGAACACTAACAAGTCACCTGGTACCGATGGGTTTCCCCCAGAATGATACAAATCCGTGAGAGAACACCTGCTTCGTTTACTGGAGACCTGTTTTAATTACATTTTAAAAGAAGGTTCTCTCCCCTCCCTCATGGAGGGAGGCTTTTATATCAGTTATCCCAAAAGAAGGAAAGGACAGGTTGGATTGTAAAGGATACAGCCCTATCGGTGTCCTAAACACCGATTATAAACTGTACGCCACCATCTTAACAAATAGGATGGAAATTGTAATGTTTTTCTTAATAGATGAAGATAAAACGGGATTCATAAAAGACAGACAAACTCATGACTACATAAGGAGAGCCCTACACATTATTGAGCAGATTAATAAGGGAAGAATTAGATCTATTGTTCTCAGTTTAGATGCGGAAAAAGCTTTTGATTTGGTTGGGTGGGAATTTCTCTATTTAGTATTGAACAAATTTGGCTTCAGTGAAAATTTTATAGGTTGTATTTGGGCACCCTATTCTTCTCCTACTGCTATAATAAAGGTTAATGGTAGCCTTTCTAACTATATAACTCTGCAACGCAGCTGTAGACAGGTTGCCTAGCTAGTCCCAGTCTCTTTAATTTATTCATCGAACCTTTAGCCCAAGCAATACGACAGAAGACAGAATTAAAGGTAATACCCATAGGCAAAGCAGAGTATAAAGTAAGTCTGTACGCGGATGATGTGCTGGTCACAATCAAGGACCCAGGCTCATGTCTGCCTATCCTAATGGAAATGTTGGAGACATATGGGGTATATTCAGGGTATGCCCTTAACATACACAAAACCCAGGTTATGACATTTAATTACATTCCCACACAAGAATTCATTGCAAAGTATAATTTCAATTGGAACTCATTTCATATTAAGTACTTAGATTAAACTTACCTAAAAATTTGTCACAGTTATTTGATATCAACTACAACGGCATTAACAAAAAAATACATATATGAGGACCTCAGTGAAGGGCTTGCTCCCTTTTGACTTTGGTAACAGAATCAGATCAGTTAAAATGAACATTCTTCCCAGATTACTATGTCTTTTTCAATCACTTCCAGTAGAAATTCCTCAGAAACAATTTAGAGAGTGGTATAAACATATTTCACAATTCATTTGGGACAAAAAAAGGCCAAGGGGGAAATTCTGTACTCTCCAACTACTGGAGGAGAGGGGGGGCATGGCCCTCCCATCTTTAAGGGATTACTACTTATCAGCTCAGCAGAAACCCATTGTATACTGGTGTAACCCATCTTATGTGGCCAAATGGAAGACTATGGAGTTATCCTCAACTGATACACCAATATAGCCATTGCTTGGCTGTGTTGGCAAAGAGAAAGAAATATTACAGACAGCGAGGGATGGGTGATTTTTTTCATTGAAAATATGGGCGGAAGTGGTTAAACGTCTTCAACTCGAGAGAGAAGCTAACCTGCTCAGATGGCCGGCATATGATTCTGACTTTACACCAGCCTCTTTAGATGGTAGATATAAACAATGGATCTATTTTGGTATCACTTCTATATGCAAGATTGTTAAAAACTGGGAGCTTGACAGTTTTGATAATCTATGTCAGACATATCAGTTGGGAAGGCAGGACTTTTATAGGAATTTACAGCTCCGTGATTACTTTTCTAAAAAGGTAAAAGGTTCTAATCCAAGAGAGATTCCAGCTGTTATTCATGTATTTATTGATGCATATAACTCAGAAAGCAACAAACATCTTATAAGTAAGTTATACTATGACATCACATCACTGAATAAGGACTCCACAGACTATGTGAAACAACGATGGGAAAAGGAGCTAGCTACACACCGAAATAACTGAGGACATGTGGTTGGATGCCTAGAAAATGCAATAATCCTCTACCAACTCCCGGACCCGGAGAGACTTCTGCTGGAAAAACCTGATTCGCTTTTTTATCACCCCTAAACAGAAGTCCAAACAAACCGGCACTCAGCTGAGCTGTTGGAGGGAATGTGGAGGAGAAACAGTTGATCATGCTCATGTTTTTTGGTCGTGTCCCTCCATTTAGACTTTTTGGAAGGAAGTATCAGTTATCATCTCAAAAACTCTGGGTTTTAGCATTAGTACTGCATTTTCATCCTTGTTTCTTGGACATAGCCCTGATGGACTAAATAAAACTGATGTCTACCTTTTGAAGACCTTGCTGGCGGCAAGTAAAAAGGCCATTACAGAACACTGGCTTCAGAAAAATAGTCAAACAAAAAACAATGTTACTCGGTCTGCATACTTCCACCTACGCAATATTAATCGCCTTCAGCCGTCACATAGCCCTAACAGCACAGCCATACTCACTCACACCCTGGTTTCATCCCGTGTTGACTACTGTAATTCTATCCTCTTTGGTCTTCCCCTCAAGTGTCTTCATAAACTTCAATTGGTCCAGAATTCAGCTGCCCATATCATTACCAGAACTCCTTCCATAGATCATATCACTCCTGTTCTTCAGCAACTCCATTGGCTGCCTGTTAAATACGGAATTGACTTCAAGATCCTGCTCCTCACCGTTAAGGCCCTTAATAACCTAGCTCCTTTGTAACTTTCCGAACTCCTTCATAGCCACATGCCCTCCCACACTCAGATTCTTCTGCTCTCCAACTCAGTACACCATTGGCCCGCTTGACTGCCATGGGGACTAGAGCCTTCAGTCATTCTGCCCCCTGCCTATGGAACTCTCTCCCACAAGAAATTTGCAACATTGACTCACTTTCAACCTTCAAATTCCATCTCAAAACGCACGTTTTTAAACTGGCATATTCAGTTTGATCCAGGCTTCATTGAGTTTTATACAGATGATGATTTTATACTTGTCTGTTGTATTAACTTTTTATTGTCTACCCTGCTTTGTTTTTATTTTATGCTGTCTGATACAGTGCTGCTTGTTTTTTACTGTGTTCTGTAAGGGGTCCTTGAGTGCTCTAAATGGCAGCCACGAATAAAATGTATTATTATTATTAGTAAAAGTCATTTTGTCATGATAAATGACAAAATAACTAGGGCGGCACGGTGGCGCAGTGGTTAGTGCAGTTGCCTCACAGCAAGAAGGTCCTGGGTTCGAGCCCCGGGGTAGTCCAACCTTGGTGGGTCATCCCGGGTCGTCCTCTGTGTGGAGTTTGCATGTTCTCTGCGTGGGTTTCCTCCAGAGGCTCCGGTTTCCTTCCACAGTCCAAAGATATGCAGGTTAGGTGAATTGGCCGTACTAAATTGTCCCTAGGAATGAATGGGTTAGTGTGTGTGTGTGTCGGCCCTGTGATGGCCTGGCGGCCTGTCCAAGATGCCTCCTCGCCTGCTGCCCAATGACTGCTGGAATAGGCTCCAGCATCCCCGCGACCCTGAGAGCAGGATAAGGGTTTAAGATAATGGATGGGTGGATGGATAGAATTTTGTCATGATAAATTATCTAGTTATCTCAAGAAAACGAACTTTGTTATCTCGTGATAATGATTAATTAACTTGTGATTTCGAGATAACGGCATAAAAAAGAATAATCACAAGTATGGCCGTTCTCGGCTTCTGTACTTTCCCACATTCTACACCATGTTACCTTCAACTTCCAACTTGGGGGCACACTATCTCCAACTACAGTACAGCTCCAATGCACATGAAGGGAGCAGTCAGAATTTTATAATTTTTCCATTTCAAATGCGGTGTCTCTGACCAAAACAAAACTGACATATTTCATAAACATTTTCATGCTCAAGAGAGAGGTGGTGAAGGCAAAGGAACACACGTATTGTGCGTTGTATAAGAGGTTGGACACTAAGGAAGAAGAAAAGGACTTGTACCAATTGGCTAGACAGAGTGAGTGAGCTGGGAAAGATGTGCAGCAGGTGAGGATGATGAAGGATACAGAGGGAAATGTGCTGACAAGTGAGGACTGTGTTGAGAAGGTGGAAGGAGTATTTTGAGGGACTGATGAATGAAGAAAATTAAAGAGAGAAGGTTCGATGATATGGGGATAGCGAATCTGGAAGTGCAGTGAATTAGCAAGGAGGAAAGGGCAGGTATGAAGCGGGTGAAGAGTGGAAAGGTAATTGGTCCATATGACATACCTGTGGCGGCATGGAAGTGTTTAGGAGAGATGGCAGTGGAGTTTTTAACTAGCTTGTTTAACACAATCTTGGAAAGTGAGAGGATGCCTGAGGAGTGTAGAAGAAGCATAGTGGTACCGATTTTCAAGAATAAGGGTGATGTGCAAAACTAGTAACTACAGAGGAATGAAGTTGATCAGCCACAGCATGAAGATCTGGGAAAGAGTAGTAGAAGTTAGGTTAAGAGAAGAGGTGATGATTAGCGAACAGCAGTATGGTTTCATGCCACGAAAGAGCACCACAGATGCGATGTTTGCTTTAAGAATGTTGGAGAAGTATAGAGAAGGTCAGGAGTTACATTGTGTCTTTGTAGATTTAGAGAAAGCATATGACAAGGGGCCGGGAGAGTGGCAGAGAAGTATGTAAGAGTGGTGCAGGATATGTATGGAGGGCAGTGTTACAGTGGTGATGTGTGCGGTTGGAATGATAGATGGGTTCAAGGTGGAGGTGGGATTACATCAAGGATTGGCTCTGAGCCCTTTCTTTTTTGCAATGGTGATGGACAGGTTGACGGACGGGATCAGACAGGAGTCTTCATGGACTATGATGTTCGCGGATGACATTGTGTAGTGAGAGTAGGAAGCAGGTTGAGGAGAGCCTGGAGAGGTTGAGGCATGCACTGGAGAGAAGAGGAATGAAAGTGACTAAGAGCAAGATAGAATACATATGCATGAAGAAGGTGAAGAAGAGAGTGCATTGAAAGTGGAGTGGGTGGAGAAGAGTGTTAGGAGTGATTTGCGACAAGGGTTACCATTAAGAGTTAAAGGGAAGGTTTACAGATGGTATTGAGACCAGCTATGTTGTATGGTTTTGAGATGGTGGCACTGACAGATAGAAAGGAGGTGGAGCTGGAGGTGGCAGTGTTGAAGAGCCTCAAATTGTAATTGGGAGTGGCGAAGAAGGGGAGGATTAGGAACAAGTATATTAGAGGGACAGCGCAGGTTGGACAGTGGGAGACAAAACAAGAGGCAAGATTGAGATGGTTTGGACATGTGCAGAGGAGAGATGCTGGGTATATTGGGAGAAGGATGCTGAATATGGAGCTGCCAGGGAAAAGGAAAAGAGGAAGGCCAAGGCAGAGGTTTACGGATGTTGTGAGGGAGGACATGCAGGTGGCTGGCGTGACAGTAGAAGATGCAGAGGACAGAACGAAATGGAAATGGGTGATCCGCTGTGGCGACCCCTAATGGGATTAGCTGAAAGTAGTAGTAGTAGATTTTCATATTCGGCAATTATTTCACAATCATTAAAAGTAACTGAAAATTAATGTATGAGTTGCAAAACTCATGATTTCAATAGTCCCATGTTTTGCTTCAGTTTCATGCAGGCAATTACTGTTTCATTTTCTGAAATGATGGCTATATCTAGAAATCAAAATCATTCATGCAGTGAATTAGCTTTACAATGAATGGTAATCTAAGGCTAAACAGAAAGTCGGTAACACGTTTCGATTCATTATGAAGAATAGCTTTCATGGCTAAAGATGGCATCTCCACTTACACAGAAATATCCAAAGGAGTTGAATCAAGTGCAACTGGACTTGATTCAACTCCTTTGGATAACCATGACCTGGATGAATGAGAACATTCACAGACATGTTAGACAGAAATAATTTCATGATGGAGGGGTCAACCTCATGTGCTCAGTGAATCTGAACGAATAAATAAATAAAAAATACGGACAAACAACCTGCATTCTGTAATTCCAGATGGGAAGGAGTACGATGCCTACGTCATCTACCAGGCGCAGAGGTGCAACATGGCCATGGAGAAAACACTCAGTCACTTTGTCATTGACGTTCTGCCCTCAGTTCTGGAGAAGACGTGTGGCTTCAGACTCTTCATCCATGACAGGGATGAGTTACCCGGGGAAGGTGAGACTGTGCTTTATGTTGGTATTTTAAGGCCATCAATGAAAATGTTGGCGTCAGACCTCGGTAAGTTATGTCACCACTCTTTTTTTTCTTACCACATGCTAACTTGAACCAGTTTGTTTGAACCAGAATTGTCTGAAAAATGAAATTGCTCTTCGTTCTATGAAAATGAATTTGAGTGCTCATGTAAAAAGATAATCATAAAAGCACATATAGCTTGATTCTCCCATTATTCACCCTAACAAAGAAGCTTAGCAACTATCATGAAAATAACATGGGGTTTTTTAATGTATAGACAGCCCCTCTGCACACCAAAACTAAAAACCAACTTGTCCTGTTTTTTTCTTCATACCTACATATGAAGCAATGCAGTACAGTTTTGAACGTTACTGATAGTGCACACAAGTTGCTATTGAGGGCCGTCACTCTAGCATTTATTAAAATTTTTACGCAAAACCAGATGTAAGTTGCTTGTCTATGGCTTTAGTCAAAGTAAGATATTTGGTTTAATCACAAGGTTAAAAATTACACATTGTATGTTTGCTTTATTTTGTTTGATGGCTGGTAACAACCAATCTCATTCCAGTTCTTAACAAATATTCAGCTCCTCGATAATCTCTTTCTGATTTGGCAAAGCATATTTATTTATTCATTACCTTTATTTAAAATTTATTTCATTATTTGGAGGTGGGGTGGGGGGACGGGGGCAAAAATATCGGGTATCAACACCCACATGGTCAGCGCTTATGGCTATCCTTTCAGATACTCGACACACAGTAGCTGGTTTCGAGAGATTTTGCTGCCAGAAATTCTAATTTGGTTCTACTGAATAAATTTTAAGAGACTTTGTCTACAGTACAAAAGAAGGTTTGATCTATGAGTGTGGGAAATAAGAAATTGCACAATGACTACCAATGTGTTAGGTACGAATGCTGCAGTGGATCTCACTGTATGATAATAATCTTTATTTGGGGCACACAGCCGGTCCATAGCATAAAAGCAACAATACAATAAAATAAAAATAAAAACATTTAGGCCTACATGACACCCCTAAACTCCATGAGCACTCGCGCACACACACACACACACACACACAACATGTGAGGCGTCCACACACGCACTGTACAACACAGTCAGTTCATAAACAGATACAGCTGTCTCGCCAGTGCTTTTGAAGTCTGGATGTGAACCGATAGCAGCTTTTCGTAGGGCTAGTTAGAGCCTCTATGATGCTGTTCTCGAACACATCCAGGCGACGCATAAAATTATATATTAGCTGTCTTAAATGTACATCACATGTAGGCACATCTGAGAACACAAACAACTGACTGGCACTATGCCATCTGGGGACATGAAGCAACAAGCTCATAGCATCATTGTAAGCTACTCTGAGCCTCTGCATACTTCTCTTCCTGTAAGAAGACCAGAGATGAGCTGTATACAGAGGTGTTACATAAGCTCTAAACAATGAACACTTGACATCAAGAGAGCACATAGAGAACCTCCTAAGCAACATATTAGCCTGGGCATAGATTTTACAGCATGCCAGTATATATCTCTGTCATCCGTCAGATCATCAGAGAGGACATGTCCAAGATATTTTATTTCCTTGCATGTATCGAGAGGACTATCTGATAACTGAAACACAGGAAAATTTGATTTCCTGTTCTCTCTAGTTCTGACAATCATGACATTACTTTTTTGGCGTTATATTTAATGTCATGTTCTTCGCCATACTGCGAGCATGCCTTCAGTAGCTGCTGAAGTCCAGCACTATATGGGCTAACTAAAACGAAATCATTAGCATACATGAGGGGATTGACGACAGAGCGACCCACAAGACAGCCCGTGTTACACCCATTCAGCTATCTCGACAGGTCATCCATATACATGCTGAACAAAAAAGGAGACAACATTCCACCTTGGTGAACCCCATTGCCTACATGGAATAGGGCAGACACATCATTGTCCCATTTAACCCGAAACGTCTGATGAGCATACCAGAAGACAAGAATTCTGACTAAATATTTTGGAACACCTCTAGCCAGCAATTTCATAAATGATTTCTCATGGTTAACCCTGTCAAATGCCTTGGAAGCATAAATAAAACATAGAAATACAGTAGAATTTTGGCTTCTATATTTGGCCACTGTCTCCTTTAGAGCATAAATGCATAAATCAGTGCCGTTTTTTCGTTTAAATCCAAACTGATTGTCAGTTGTGAGAACATACATTTCCAACCTACTTAGGAGAATTCTTTCCAGCACTTTAGACAGAACACTGGCAAAAGCAATAGGTCTATAATTGCCCATGCTATTTAGTTTGCGAGCCTTGTCTTTAAGGACAGGGACTAACATTACAGACATCAAAGAATCAGGAAGAACCCCGTGAACCATAATACTAGTGAAACACATGGCAAGCATTGGGCAGAGCCTAAGACTGGCATACTTTAAGTGTTCTGCAGTAATGCAGTCCATACCACAAGACTTGTTATTATGTAGTATCATAATGGCATCTGAGACATCAGCTGACCTGACTACCGTGTTAACAGAGAGATCAGCATTACCCACTACAACTGCATTACTTTTAACACAGTTAAATAAATTGCAATGATGCTCTCACCATACCTCAGCTATTTTGTCTGGGCCACAAACACCCTCAATATCAGATGGGAGGGGGGTTTTATGATTACTCATGACTTTGACCTCTTTCCAGAAGTCATTATGATTGTTACTTTGCAACTTCCTAGCAAGTGAGCCAGCTCTCACTGTGTTCTCATTTTGCTTAATAAACCGAAGAGCATATTTAAATCTTGTATTTGTAATGTTTTTTTATGCTCAAACAATGCCCCCTGTCTAGGCCTTCCTGGCTCAGACCAGAGTGCAAAGGCTTCTCTAGCTGCAGCATGTTGTTCAGCCACAAACTATTTCCACCTAGGTTTGATATTATACACCTTATTCCTGTGTTTACAGAAGGGCTCACTGGAGGCATTAAGAGCCGTCACAATATTATCGTACGTGGCGCAGAGGTCAGCAGCATGATGTAGGTCTTCGCAATTCGTATTTAAGCACATTAAAGCATCCCTAGGCAGTGCAATATTATTAAGCAATCTGTTGGTTAGGGTAGAACATCTATCAATATCCTCAGCCAGATTTGTCCAATCTAGCTTCCCTGTATTAGCAGCATTACCAGTAACAGCCAGCAGGGGTACATTCTCGACATTTAGTAACATAGCAACAAGTATGTGATCAGAGGTGGCCAACCCATAGCATATCTCTATATTATCCAGAGAGGCATGGGCATCTGCTGTACACATATAATGGTCAAGCCAAGAAGTAGTATGCCACGCTTCACTTACATAAGTAAAACTCCAATCAGGCAAGAATACTTTGCTAGATAGTATTAAATTGCTATCATTACAAAACTGCAGCAGATGTTTTGCAAATATAGAATTGTTATCTGACAAGTCAGCATTAAAATCTCCAATTACATAGACACAAGTTGAGTCACTGTCCTCAATAAAAGAATGAGCAAAGGCTAGCCTGTTCAGAAATTCATCCTCGGTCTCATAGGATTCAGCTCCATCTCTCCATTTCTCCATCTCTGTACGCCATCTAAGTAAATGTTTTATAGAGACCAAAAAGAAATGAGAGAGAGAGGTTAGACTTGTACTTTACTTTGTGATCAATAAGTCATAACCAAAAAATACCAAGGCCACACTGCTTTGCAAAAATTAAAAAGCCTTTAATAAATGGACTTAATGCCTATGCATTTCAACTCACAGTCTTCTTCAGGGCATGTAAAAACAAGCGAGAGCTCACAGACATACCAACGCTGGTGCCAGCTGCCAGGCTGTTAGAATAACACCGAATAATTGACACGGGTACAGTAAAAAACATGGATGTGTACAAAATTAGGTAAATTATAACAAGGCATCGATATCTTTATGGTTAGTGAATCCATCATAAATAAGCAATAGCATTGGATATTCACAAATAGTCATATAGAAAAAAATTACATAGAAAAATACCCATATTAAAATAAAATATATATACACTACCGTTCAAAAGTTTGGGATCACCCAAACAATTTTGTGTTTTCCATGAAAAGTCACACTTATTCACCACCATATGTTGTGAAATGAATAGAAAATAGAGTCAAGACATTGACAAGGTTAGAAATAATGATTTGTATTTGAAATAAGATTTTTTTTACATCAAACTTTGCTTTCGTCAAAGAATCCTCCATTTGCAGCAATTACAGCATTGCAGACCTTTGGCATTCTAGCTGTTAATTTGTTGAGGTAATCTGGAGAAATTGCACCCCACGCTTCCAGAAGCAGCTCCCACAAGTTGGATTGGTTGGATGGGCACTTCTTGCGTACCATACGGTCAAGCTGCTCCCACAACAGCTCAATGGGGTTCAGATCTGGTGACTGCGCTGGCCACTCCATTACCGATAGAATACCAGCTGCCTGCTTCTGCTCTAAATAGTTCTTGCACAATTTGGAGGTGTGTTTAGGGTCATTATCCTGTTGTAGGATGAAATTGGCTCCAATCAAGCGCTGTCCACTGGGTATGGCATGGCGTTGCAAAATGGAGTGATAGCCTTCCTTATTCAGAATCCCTTTTACCCTGTACAAATCTCCCACCTTACCAGCACCAAAGCAACCCCAGACCATCACATTACCTCCACCATGCTTAACAGATGGCGTCAGGCATTCTTCCAGCATCTTTTCATTTGTTCTGCGTCTCACAAACGTTCTTCTTTGTGATCCAAACACCTCAAACTTGGATTCATCCGTCCACAACACTTTTTTCCAGTCTTCCTCTGTCCAATGTCTGTGTTCTTTTGCCCATCTTAATCTTTTTCTTTTATTGGTCAGTCTCAGATATGGCTTTTTCTTTGCCACTCTGCCCTGAAGCCCAGAATCCCGCAGCCGCCTCTTCACTGTAGATGTTGACACTGGTGTTTTGCGGGTACTATTTAATGAAGATGCCAGTTGGGGACCTGTGAGGCGTCTGTTTCTCAAACTAGAGACTCTAATGTACTTATCTTCTTGCTCAGTTGTGCAACGCGGCCTCCCACTTCTTTTTCTACCCTGTTTGTGCTGTCCTCTGAAGGGAGTAGTACACACCGGTGTAGGAAATCTTCAATTTCTTAGCAATTTCTCGCATGGAATAGCCTTCATTTCTAAGAACAAGAATAGACTGTCGAGTTTCAGATGAAAGTTCTCTTTTTCTGGCCATTTTGAGCGTTTAATTGACCCCACAAATGTGATGCTCCAGAAACTCAATCTGCTCAAAGGAAGGTCAGTTTTGTAGCTTCTGTAACGAGCTAAACTGTTTTAGGTTGTGTGAATATGATTGCACAAGGGTTTTCTAATCATCAATTAGCCTTCTGAGCCAATGAGCAAACACATTGTACCATTAGAACACTGGAGTGATAGTTGCTTGAAATGGGCCTCTATACACCTATGTAGATATTGCACCAAAAACCAGACATTTGCAGCTAGAATAGTCATTTACCACATTAGCAATGTATAGAGTGTATTTCTTTAAAGTTAAGACTAGTTTAAAGTTATCTTCATTGAAAAGTACAGTGCTTTTCCTTCAAAATTATGGACATTTCAATGTGATCCCAAACTTTTGAACGGTAGTGTATATAATGGTACAGTATAAATGATTCCTCTGTATAGGTTCCAATACTTCACTGTAGTTGGTTACCTGCAATGAGGAGAGAGACAACTAGGGCGTGTAAAGGGATTGGGTGGGGCGGGGGTCATCTCATCCCATCCCATCAAAACAAATATATTCACAGATATGGAAAATAGTCCAGCTCTTCATACAGGCCTGGACTTGAAATGGCCCTTAACCTAAAGATCAAAAATGTTTTTCTTTGGTAAGAATTTTTTTTTTTCTCTTAGACAGGGCATCTGTTTTTTGATACCTGCATTTGGAATGTAGCACTCCTCAGCCAATCTACTGGCATTTGCTCTCTCTGTACATGTTTTATAGACATTAATATTAGTAATGAAAATATTTCCTCAAAACCAGAAGGTGAGGAGTAAATTCATATTTCATGTCTGTTAAGCTGTGTGTTAAAGTGTAGATGTTCTTTAAGAGGTGAAGGAGATCAACTTTCATATTTGTAAAAGCTGATTACTCAAAAGTGATCCTTCAGCCATGTTTATTCTCTGCTTTATACCTTCCCCTTTCATCCGTCTGCATATATCTCTCTCCTCTCCTCCTCCCTAATATTCTCTGTCCTTCACCTTATCTTTCTCCATCTCTCTACTCTGCCCCCCACACCCATCCTCTTTCTCTCTCTTCCGTCTTCCTCTCCCTCTCCCACTGCTCTGTCCCACCATTTGCCCTGCCTCGGCTCTTCTCTATCCCTTCTTTCTTTCCATCAAACCTGCCCTCTTCACCCTCTCCCCCTTTCCACCTCCCCAACCCCACTCTCACCCAGATCACCTGGAGCTGGTGGAGATGCGCATGAGGCTGAGCAGGAGGCTGATGGCCATACTCACCGCGGGGCCGGAGCCGGGGTCAGATGACACAGAGCAGTACAAAGCCTCCCCAAAACACCTCGTGGTTGGCGGCTATGATTGGCAGGTAGGGATCTGCAAATACAGAGAAAAAAACAAGTTTGAAAATTCAGAGACCAAACCCGGGTTTCATGAGAACCTTTAAGTACATGTTCTTTAGGTTAGGTGTACCAGTTCCTGAGACTCTACTTTATTCACAGAAAGAAATGATTTAAATAAATTTTAAAAAATTTACCCAAAAATTGTTACACCGAAATGGCCAATACATATATTCCCACTGCTAAAAGAATCAATTGTAGTTACTTGTGTTTCTCCTACTCTTTCTCCCAGTAGTCCCTCTTGCTGTCGTAAAGGAATGAGAATTTATAAAATACTCATGAAATTAAATAAGAGCAAAAAATAATTAAACATCCGTATATTGCCCATTCACCTACAAAAAAGATTTAAAAAGGAGAAGTGGTGGGCGGTTAAGATGATATGCTCCAAGGAGGTTATGAAACAACTCTCACTTTCACAGGATAAGATTACAAACTTAGAAACAGATAAAATTGGCCACAGAAGTTAACATGTTTAAACTGCAAGTTGTAATTAACAGATCATTTGATGTCTTTATGCATGCTCAATAATCCAGGTAAGGAAATCACAGAAAGATGAATCAGTTCCTCTGGACACAACCTTTAGTTAGAGCAATGTTTCATCACTCAGCTAAGTGACCTCTTCAGTCTCAACTGACTGCAGCTATCCCCACCCTTATAAACAATACAGTGGCATAACATCTGAAATGGGTGATCTAACACAGGTTTTATGTGCACAATGCAGTGACCATTAACTAAAGTTACAATGGCCACGTGTACTATTCACAGAGGATTGGGGAACAGCTACAATCACAGCGAAGAGGATGGCACAACACAGAAGAGTTAAGGCGTCAGGCTAGGACTCCGCAGTCTACACCCATCTACAGGCCAGTGGCCATTCTTTCAAGGATGAGAATGTGTTCATCCTTGATAAGGAGGAAAGCTGGTTTGAACGGGGAGTCAAATAGGCCATTTATGTGAAGAGGGAATGACCATCCCTGAACTGGGGGGGGGGGGGGCTGAGAGTATGCCTGTCACCATCTTACAAAGCTGTGATTGCAACATTCCCCAATTCTCTGTGAATAGTACAAATGGCCATTGTAACTCTAGTTGGTCATGGCAATCTGCATATGAAACCGATTGTTGATTCGGTTGTTATGCCACTGTATTGTTTATAATGACCACTGAGGATGCACAAAGCAGTGTATTCTTAGTGCCAGTCCCAACCCCAGATAAATGGGGGAGGGTTGCGTCAGGAAGGGCGTCCGGCGTAAAACCTTTCCCAAATCAAATATGCAGATCATAAATCAGATTTCCATACCAGATCAGTCAAGGTCAGGTTACCAACCGGTACTGTTGCCCAGCAGGGTGCCGGTGTAAACTATGCTACTGTTGGGAGAAGGAGAGGGGGAAGGCATATCCAAAGGCAACGGGAGAGGAGGAAGGGTAGGAGTGTGGATGTGAGAGTCAGAACTTTGAATGGGAAGAGAAATGGGGTAGGGGTAATTCTGAAGGAAAAGTACGTCCAAGAGTGTGTTGGAGGTGAAGAGAGTGTCAGACAGAGTGATCAGTACAAAGCTGGAAATTGAAGATGTATTGCTGAATGTTATCAGCACATAAGCCCCTCAAGTTGGGTGTGAGATGAAAGCGAAAGAAGAATTTTGGAGTGAGTTAATGAAGTGGTGGAGAGTGTACCCAAGGAGGAGAGAGTGGTGATAGGAACGGACTTCAATGGGCATGTTGTTGAAGGGAACAGAGGTGATGAGGAGGTGATGGGCAAGTATGGTGTCAAGGAGAAGAATGAAGAAGGACAGATGATGGTGGATTTTGTGAAAAGGATGGAAATTGCTGTGGTGCTCGTATTTCAAGAAGAGGGGGGACTACAGGATAAAAATATCAACATCAACACACACACACACACACAGACCACTCTGATGTCAATCATTGTTATACAAACCCCAATTCCAATGAAGTTGGGACGTTGTGTAAAACGTAAATAAAAACAGAATACAATGATTTGCAAATCCTTTTCGACCTATATTCAATTGATACAATACAAAGACAAGATATTTAATGTTCAAACTGATAAACTTTATTGTTTATTTGCAAATATTCACTCATTTTGAATTTGATGCCTGCAACACGTTCCAAAAAAGCTGGGACAGGGGCATGTTTACCACTGTGTTACATCACTGTTCCTTTTAACAACACTCAATAAGCATTTGGGAACTGAGGACACTAATTGTTGAAGCTTTGTCGGTGGAATTCTTTTCCATTCTTGCTTGATGTACGACTTCAGTTGCTCAACAGTCCGGGTTCTCCGTTGTCGTATTTTGCGCTTCATAATGCGCCACACATTTTCAATGAGAGACAGGTCTGGACTGCGGGCAGGCCAGTCTAGTACCCGCACTCTTACTACGAAGCCACGCTGTTGTAACACGTGCAGAATGTGGCTTGGCATTGTCTTGCTGAAATAAGCAGGGACGTCCCTGAAAAAGACGTTGCTTGGATGGCAGCATATGTTGCTCCAAAACCTGTATGTACCTTTCAGCATTAATGGTGCCTTCACAGATGTCCAAGTTACCCATGCCATGGGCACTAACACACCCCCATACCATCACAGATGCTGGCTTTTGAACTTTGCGCTGATAACAATCTGGATGGTCCTTTTCCTCTTTAGCCCGGAGGGCACGACGTCCATGATTTCCAAAAACAATGTGAAATGTGGACTCACAGGACCACAGCACACTTTTCCACTTTGCGTCAGTCCATCCCAGATGAGCTCGGGCCCAGAGAAGCTGGCGGCGTTTCTGGGTGTTGTTGATGTATGGCTTTCGCTTTGCATGGTAGAGTTTTAACTTGCACCTGTAGATGTAGCGATAAACTGTTAACTGACAATGGTTTTCCGAAATGTTCCTGAGTCCACATGGTCATATCCTTTACAGAATGATGTCGGTTTTTAGTGCAGTGCCACCTGAGGGATCGAAGGTCATGGGCATTTAATGTTGGTTTTCGGCCTTGCTGCTTACGTGCAGAGATTTCTCCGGATTCTCTGAATCTTTTGATGATATTATGGACTGTAGATGATGAAATCCCTAAATTCCTTGCAATTGTACGTTGAGAAACGTTGTTCTTAAACTGTTGGACTATTTGCTCACGCAGTTGTTCACAAAATGGTGAACCTCACCCCATCCTTGCTTGTGAACGACTGAGCCTGTCGGGGATGCTCCTTTTATACCCAATCATGACATTCACCTGTTTCCAATTAACCTGTTCAGCTGTGGAATGTTCCAAACAGGTGTTTTTTGAGCATTCCTCAACTTTACCAGTCTTTTGTCGCCCCTGTGCCAGTTTTTTTGGAACATGTTGCAGGCATCAAATTCAAAATGAGTGAATATTTGCAAAAAACAATAAAGTTTATCAGTTTGAACATTAAATATCTTGTCTTTGTAGTGTATTCAATTGGATATAGGTTGAAAAGGATTTGCAAATCATTGTATTCTGTTTTTATTCACGTTTTACACAACATCCCAACTTCATTGGAATTGGGGTTTGTAAATACAGCTGCCTGTTGAGAATGTGCCCTCAGGATAAAAATATCAACATCTCACACACACACACACACACGTAAACTGGCAGCTAATGCATTTATTGTAAGTCGCTTTGGATAAAAGCATTGGCAAAATTACTGTAATGTAATGAGTGTACACAGGAGTCTTGTGATTGCTTTGCTCGCTCCACATGAAAGTGTCTTACATCAGATGGACGTAACCCTTTATGTGGACTACCGTGCAATGTTACTGCTTTCATTCACAACACATTTTCCTTGAAATGAGACATGGTCTTGAGGTGTGAAATTAGCAGTACAGATTTCCCTGAATATCAATCCCTGTTCCCACTCACACATGACCTCAAGCAGGAAGTGTTCCTGGACATTTCAGGGAAAGACTGCATGGGTGAAAGGCATTTTAGATGAGAGATGAATCATTTCTACCACTAAACTTTGTGTCCAGATGAACTGATTCAACTTTTTGGTAGATCATTTGATATAATCAGAGTGTCTTAGCAGTAATGATCTAAGTAGCAATTTTACATTTTACCTGACTCGTCATTTTATTCAATTTCTTAAAATTGAATAAAACTTATAGAAGAGCCAAGGTTTTGTTTTTAGATTGCTCAGACAGCACTTTGAGCTTACTTTCACATTTGTCATTCTTATCTTTAAAGAAATAATATTTAAAGCCTAGCTTTCTGGCGTTGCTATATGGGTCAAAGGATAAAAAGTGAGAAAAAAACCCTAGCATAAAGGAAGGAGTCTGTTCAAACTTAACTACTACTACTTTTGGCTGCTCCCGTTAGGGGTCGCCACAGCGGATCATCCGTTTCCCTTTCTTCCTGTCTTCTGCGTCTTCCGCTGTCACACCAGCCACCTGCTTGTCTTCCCTCACCACATCCATAAACCTCCTCTTTGGCGTTCCTCTTTTCCTCTTTCCTGGCAGCTCCATATTCAGTATCCTTCTCTCAATATAACCAGCATCTCTCCTCCACACATGTCCAAGCCATCTCAATCTTGCCTCTCTTGCTTTGTCTCCAAACCGTCCAACCTGAGCGGTCCCTCTAATATAATTGTTCCTAATCCTGTCCTTCTTCGTTACTCCCAGTGAAAATCTTAGCATCTTCAACTCTGCCACCTCCAGCTCCGCCTCCTGTCTTTTCGTCAGTGCCACTGTCTCCTAACCATACAACATAGCTGGTCTCACAACCATCTTGTAAACCTTCCCTTTAACTCTTGCTGGTACCCTTCTGTCGCAAATCACTCCTGACACTCTTCTCCACCCACTCCACCCTGCCTGCACTCTCTTCTTCACCTCTCTACTGCACTCCCTGTTACTTTGGACAGTTGACCCCAAGTATTTAATTCAAATGCCTTTGTCACCTCCATTCCTTGCATCCTGACCATTCCACTGTCCTCCCTCTCATTCACGCATAGGTATTCCGTCTTGCTCCTACTGACTTTCATTCCTCTTCTCTCCAGTGCATACCTCGACCTATCCAGGCTCTCCTCAGCCTGCACCCTACTCTTGCTACAGATCACAATATCATCCGCGAACATCATCGTCCATGGAGACTCCTGCCTGATCTTGTCCGTCAACCTGTCCATCACCCTTGAAAATAAGAAAGGGCTCAGAACCGATCCTTGATGTAATCCTACATCCACCTTGAACCCATCTGTCATTCCAACCACACACTTCACCATTGTCACACTTCCCTCATACATATCCTGCACCACTCCTACATACTTCTCTGCAACCCCTGACTTCCTCATACAATACCACACCTCCTCTCTCGGCACCCTGTCATATGCTTTCTCTAAATCTACAAAGACACAATCCAACTCTTTCTGGCCTTCTCTATACTTCTCAATCAACATTCTCAAAGCAAACATCGCATCTGTGATGCTCTTTTGTGGCACGAAACCATACTGCTGCTTACGGATCATCACCTCTCCTCTTCACACAGCTTCTATTACTCTTTCCCAAATCTTCATGCTGTGGCTGATCAACTTTATACCTCTGTAGTTGCTACAGTCCTGCACATCGCCCTTGTTCTTGAAAATCAGTACCAGTATGCTTCTTCTCCACTCCTCATGCATCATCTCACTTTCCAAGATTGTGTTAAACAATCTAGTTATAAACTCCACTGCCATCTCTCCTAAACTTCTTCATGTCTCCACAGGTATGTCATCAGGACCAACTGCCTTTCCACTCTTCATCCTCTTCATAGCTGCCCTCACTTCCTCCTTGTTAATCCACTGAACTTCCTGATTCACTATCCCTACATCATCCAACCTTCTCTCTCTCTCATTTTCTTCATTCATCAGCCCCTCAAAGTACTCTTTCCACCTTCTCAGCACACTCTCCTTTCTTGTCAGCACATTTCCATCTCGATCCTTGATCGCCCTAACTTGCTGCACATCCTTTGCAGCTTGGTCCCTCTGTATAGCCAATCGGTATGTCCTTTTCTCCTTCCTTAGTGTCTAACCTGTCATACAACTCACCATACGCCTTTTCCTTTGCCACCTCTCTCTTTGCTTTACGCTGCATCTCCTTGTACTCCTGTCTACTTTCTTCATCTCTCTGACTATCTCACTTGTTCTTTGCCAACGTTTTCCTCTGTATACTTTGCTGTACTTCCTCATTCCACCACCAAGTCTCCTTGTCTTCCTTCCTCTGTCCTTATGACACACCAAGTACCTTCTTAGCTGTCTCCCTCACTATTTCTGCAGTGGTTGCCCAGCCATCTGGCAACTCTTCACTACCACCCAATGCCTGTCTTAACTCCTGCCTGAACTCCACACAACAGTCTTCCTTCTTCAACTTCCACCATTTGATCTTAGGCTGTGTCTTCTCTCGCTTCCTCATCTTGGTCTCCAAAGTCATCCTACCAACCACCACCCGATGCTGCGTAGCTGCGTTCTCCCCTGTCACCAACTTGCAGTCTCCAATCCCTTTTAGATCGCGCCTTCTACATAAGATATAGTCCACCTGTGTGCACTTTCCTCCACTCTTGTATGTCACCCTGTGTTCCTCCCTCTTCTTGAAATATGTATTCACCACAGCCATTTCCATCCTTTTCGCAAAATCGACCACCATCTGTCCTTCCACATTTCTCTCCTTGACTCCATACCTTCCCATCACCTCCTCATCACCTCTGTTCCCTTCACCAACATGTCCATTGAAGTCCACTCCAATCACCACTCTCTCCTCCTTGGGTACCCTCTCCACCGCGCCGTCCAACTCAGTCCAGAATTCTTCTTTCTCTTCCAGCTCACATCCAACTTTGTGGGGCATACGCGCTGATAACATTCAGCAATACACCTTCGATTTCCAGCTTCATACTCATCACTCTGTCTGACACTCTCTTCACCTCCAGCACGCTCTTGACATACTCTTCCTTCAGAATTACCCCTACCCCATTTCTCCTCCCATTCACACCATGGTAGAAGAGTTTGAACCCACCTCCGATACTTCTGGCCTTACTCCCCTTCCACCTGGTCTCCTGCACACACAGTATGCCTACCTTTCTTCTTTCCATCATGTCAGCCAGCTCTCTCCCTTTACTAGTCATAGTGCCAACATTCAAAGTTCCGACTCTCACCTCCACACGCCTACCCTTCCTCCTCTCTAGCTGCCTCTGGACATGCCTTCCCCCTCTCCTTCACCTTCGCCCAACAGTAGCATAGTTTCCACCGGCACCCTGCTGGTTAACAGTACCGGTGGCGGTCGTTGGTAACCCGGGCCTCGACCGATCCGGTATAGAAATCTTATTTATGATCCGCATATTTGATTTGGCAAAGATTTTACGCCGGATGCCCTTCATGACGCAACCCTCCCCATTTGTCCGGGCTTGGGACTGGCACTAAAAATGCACCGGCTTGTGCATCCTCAGTGGCTGGGTTCTGTTCAAACTTAATGAGTAAACATAATTTAGGTTAAGTTGTGCCCGGTAATGCATCTTGACTCATGTTGGGCTATACAAATAAAATTGACTTGACTTGACTTGACTTGGTGTACTTCCATGTAAGTACTTGTGAGGTTTTAGCTGCTCCTACATTCCTTCTTGAATAAATAAAGTTTAAAAAAAAACAAAACGTTGATTTTACAGGTGGGGCTCCATCAGGCGCTGATCCAGAGAGAAATGAGTGTTATTCTTATCCAGCTGGAAGACATTGGGCCGCAAGGATACACACACCTGCCTGTTGGCTTGCAGCACCTGGTGCGCACGACTGCTCCTCTCAGGTGGCGGGAGGGCTCACGAGGCGCTGCGGCTTCGAACACCAGGTTCTGGAAGAGAGTACGCTACATGATGCCTGTCACACCCTCCAAAAACAAATGTTCAAATCTCGGTTCATAATCTGCACTTTACTAAAAGTTTGGAACCGTGCTTAAACTGGCGTCAAAGCCCTGATAGGGTGTCTTGAATGTAAAAATAAAAGTCATCAGTTGACAAGGAAAACTCAATCAGTCACTAATTTAGCTTGATGCATGCTGCTACCCTGTGGCCTGTAAGCACTTCCATTTTGACCAATATCAGCCCTGAAGTGTGACACACAAAATCACTGAAAAACACAAAATGTTAAAACGAGAAATTGTGAAAAAAAATATACATAGTTTTTCTTAATGCTTTTGTTTTCTTAAACGTTTTGAAGTGTTTCAGTATTTTTGTGTTTTGTTCTTAATGTTTGTATTTTCTTAATGATTCTAAATTTGTGTTAATATGTTAATGCATTTTTTTTCACTGTGACTGGTTTCCACGACACCTTCTCCGTCGTGATATTGGGCTATACAAATAAAATTGATTTGATTTGATTTGATCTCAAGAACTATGAGTGAGGGTCTAGTGCGCATTAATGTTCATGAGTTGACCTTTGAGCGACAAGTACAGGCAAGTATTGGTGGTAAGGGTGGGCTTTGTTTTATATTTTGATGATTTATCATATAGGCTGTGTGCAATGTCTGATATTAATATCATATAAAAGTTGTATCAGGTGAGACAAGGTGAGATTTGCTTTTCTCAAGAAGAAAATAGAAAAACTGAATTCCACGTTTTACTCTCATATTGTTATTTTAGTAGAAAGAATGCATGAAGATTGAAGCAGCTCAAGTAATATAAGAAAATATTAGTGTTTTAGTTTTGGACTGAAGTCTGGGCTGTGCAAAGCGTCCGACCACACAGGGCCTCGCTCCTAGCCTGCAATTCTGCAGTTTTTATTTTTTTATAGATATACTTTTTTTTATGACTGTTCTTGACCCAACATGTTTCTAAAATTAATTTATTGTGTCAGTTCCATTATGCATAGTCAAGGTCAAATGAAAAAAATCTTAAATTATTCAGGTTTTTTTATTTTTTTTTATTTTCGAGCGTTAAGTAGTGTATGCTCCATCTCACTGCTCGCTCACGGCAAGGAAGAAGAAGGGGAAACAATGTCGGCTGCACGAGAGCGCGACCGATTTCGTAAACATGAGTCGGTGCTGAGAAAAGGAACAAAAATTAAAAAAGGAATGATTTCATAAGTCACTGTGAGGATCGTTAGATAAATTTGTCGACACTTCCAGACGTGGTGAATAGCTAGTTATCTATACGCATGTGACTGTGACCATAGGCTACGTGTTATGACCGGTCTGAAAAATGATCTAAAATCTGAATGACATGCTGGCTATAGACCTGAAATATTGCATTGTAACATACTGTCATACTTCAACACACCAAAATTAAGTGACTGCTGAGCTGACTTGATGATGTAAAGCCAATAGATTTACAGTTTTTTTTCCTACACTATAATAGTGTAACAGTGTAACGACCACGGATGTGTAGACCATGGATTTATTAGTAGAACTATAATACATCCATGGTGTAGACTTGCTAGCCCTTGGCTAACGGGTCAGACCCTTTAGTTGCCTGGTTAGCGCAGTCACCTGTGGTGTGGGGAACCCAGGTTCGATTCCCAGCTGCCCCCTGAAATCTCACTACATTGGTGTCAGAAGTGGGATTCGAACCCACACCCCTGAAGAGACTGGCCCCCTTCCACCGCTGCCACCAATGTAGCGAGAATCCTAATCCGCTAACCAGTCAACTAAAGGGTCCGACCCGTTAGCCAAGGGCTAGTGAGTCTACACATCCGAGGTCGTTACACTGTTAATAATAATAATTTTATTTATATAGCACTTTTCTCAAACAATGTTACAAAGCGCTTCACAAAAAAAGATAAAACCAGACAATGCAAAAATAAGAATAAGATCAAATAAAAGTAAAAACAGTAAAAATAAACTTTCATAAAAGCTTTCATAAAAACAAAAGTTTTAAGACGAGATTTAAAAGAAGCTAGAGACTTAGTTCATCTTAGCTCAACAGGAAGAGAGTTCCATAGTGTGGGAGCTCTAACAGCAAAAGCCCAATCACCCTTTGTAACAAACCGAGAGACCTGGGAATAACTAGCAGGGCTCCATCTGCAGACCCTAATGGTCGAGGGGGGACATACCAAGTCAGTAAATCATGCTAGCAAAAAGTCACAGCTGAGACTGCATGATGATATTGTATTAAGTTTGTTAAAAATGTACTGCGCCGAGATTACACATGCAGTAGAAATAAAACAGCTGTGTGCAGTAGAACTAGAGTAGCTGTGTATATGACCGTGAGTCATGCGCATGCATGTCAATGAGCAGGGCCTTGCCCCCTCCACGGCCCTAGCTATGGGCATCCAAACAGTAACAGTGTGCTCATTGCTCCAAGTATCTAGCAGAATACAAAGCCAGCAGCCCTGGTGGTACTTCAAGGACTGGATTGAGAACCACTCACAAAAGGCAATGTATCACAATGAAATGAATGCAACACAAAGTATAAATACAATGGTGTGTTGTAACATACTATGTGCGCCGCAGACTTCTGGAAGAAGGGCATGATCTCACTGTCACCCATGCGTTGGAGGTCGCATCGCTCTGTGAGAGGATTGAAGAGCAGATGTCAGCGCCATCGGGGGAAGAGATTGCAAAGACGGAATGAAAGCGTGAATTGCATAGGGCAAAAACAACAAAACAAAATTCAAAAGACTGCATTACCCACAGAGAATTAAGTCAGAACAACATTACAGATGTGGAAATGCAGATCACTTTGGCAAAGATCCGAAATGCCCAGCTAGAGGTCTGAAGTGCCATAAATGTAATGATAATGATAATTTCTCTAAAGTATGTAGGACCAAGAATATAGGGAAAGAAATAGTCAGTAATGTGGAAGAGCATTCAGATTATGCTTTTGTGATGAGTGATGACTCAGTGCAAAATAGACTGGATGTTTGCCTGGGTGGAGTAACCTTAAAGATGCTTGTAGACTGGTGCAACCTGCAATATAATTGATGAGAAAACCTGGGGGAAACTGATGTCAGAACACATAAATTGCCATTCCTATGTCGTAGAGGCAGAGAGAAAATTTTATGCTTATACATGTAGCCAGCTGTTAGCAACAAAAGGAGCTTTCGAATATGAAACAAAGATCAGAGATTCCACTGAATATGCTGGGTTATTGTCAACAAAGGAGATGGTGAGCCACTATTGGGAAAGGATACAGCAGTAAAGCTTGGAGTATTGAGAATTGGCATAAATATTGCAGCAGTTGTAGATCTGAAACAGTCATTACAGGCACAGTACCCAGATGTGTTCCAGGGTGTGGGAAAACTAAAAACTAAGCAAAACGGGCTTTACATCAATCCTGGCATTCAGCCAGTAGCGCAGCCCTTAAGGTGGATACATTTAATCTGAGGGAACCTATAGAGGAAAAAATAAAAGAACTGTTAGACATAGACATCACTGAAACAGTGAATGGACCTACTCCATGGGTTAATCCTGTAGTAAAAGTGCCAAAAGGCAACTCCGAAATTAGACTTTGTCTTGATATGTGTCAAGCAAATTGTGCTATCGTCAGGGAACAATACCCATTACCTACAGTAGATGAAATCCTGCAAGGCGTGAACGGGTCCATGGTGTTCAACAAACTGGATCTTAAGTGGAGTTACCACCAGCTGGAGTTGACACCATCATCACACCATCATCACGCCAGATCACATTTGCTGTCTACAACAGGGTCCATAGATACAAGTGGTTGATCTTGGGGAATGTCTTCATCCAGCAAGCAATATAAACATGAAATAGCCCTTGCACTAGCTGGAATAGGGAGAGTTGAAAACATTTCAGATGATGTCATCTTTCATGCACCAGACCAAAAGACAAATGACCAATGGCTACATGCTGTCATGAAACATCTGCAGGAGTGTGGACATACCTTGAATCACGCAAAATGTGAATTCAATATGGATCGCTTGATCATCATGGGATTTTTGCCGACAGCCAGTATCAGCAAAGCTAAGATGGACCAGGCGCTGACTGAGAAAGAGCAGAAAGTCAGTGCACTTACCTTAATGCTTGAGAGCTGCAATGATTGACTTGGTGAGCTTCAGGATCAGTTAAAATCAAATCAATTTCATTTGTATAGCCCAATATCACAAGTTACAAATTTGCCTCAGTGGGCTTAACAGCAACACAACATCCTGTCCGTAGACCCTCTTATCGGATAAGGAACAACTCCCTAAAAAAAAAAAAAAAAAACTCTTTAGCAGAGAGAAAAATAGGAAGAAACCCCAGGGAGCGCAACAGAGGAAGGATCTCTCTCCCAAGACGGACAACATGCAATAGATGTTGTGTTTACGCAATTTACACAATACAACATTGAAAGAGAATAACAGAATTATAATGGACTTATAAAAATCTATGAAGAATGTGATGCGCAGGATGCCAAGCAGTGTCCAGGCGCCATTGGAATAGTCCAGTACCCAAACCACGCGACCAGCATGATCATGAAAATGTGATGAGGGGAGTGGCAGGCAGCGTCCAGGTGGCGACCACCATTACCACGGAGACCTGGGAGGAGAACCGGCTGCACATGCACACAAGGGAGACTGACATGACACCATTCACACAGAAAAAGAGAAAGGAGAAGACATAATTCAGAGAGAGAGAAAAGACGTGAGAGAAGAGAACAGTTTGCAAAAGTCATTAGTCGTAATTAATTCATCAACTAGTCATAATTTATACTCTATAATCTCGTCGGCGGAACAGTTGTTGGTAAATTCACTGAGATGGAAAACCAACCCGTCATGCAGTACAGGTTGTGAAGCATTCAAGTTAAAGGCAACTAATTGTAAGCTAAGGCAAAAGATGAGTTTTAAGTTTGGATTTAAAGGACTCAACAGACTCTGATTGTCTGATGGCAGCAGGCAGGTTATTCCACAAGAACAGAGCCTGATAGGAAAAGGCCCTGCCACCAGTTGACTTCTTTTTAACTTTGGGTACACACAGGAGCCCTGTATTTTGAGACCGAAGAGCTCAAGATGGAATGTACGGTTTAAGGAGATCAAACAGGTAAGATGGGGCCAACCCATTTAGGATTTTATAAGTCAGCAGAAGCACCTTGTATTCTGATCTAACTTGGATAGGAAGCCAATGAAGGGAGGCAAGAATTCGTGAAATATGGTCAAATTTCCTAGATTTAGTTAGGATTCGAGCAGCAGCATTCTGAACCATCTGAAGACTTTTAGTAGTAGAATGTGGCAGACCTGAAAACAACATTACAGTAATCAAGTCTGGATGAAACAAATGCATGTATTAGAGTCTCTGCGTCATTATGGAGAGAAATGGAGAGAAAAGACCGAATTTTAGCTATGTTACGTAAGTGAAAAAGGCAGTCTTGGTGATTTATTTAACGTGCTTATCAAAGGAAAGGCTGGGATCAAACCTAACACCAAGATTTTTGGCTGCCACACTTTGTGAAACCACAGATTGTCAATTGATATTGTTACTTGATCAAATTGGTGTCTGTGTCTAGCAGGGCCAATGACCAGCATCTCGGTTTTATCCGACTTTAAAAGCATAAAGTTAAGTGAAATCCAGTTTTTCACAGTAGCCAAGCAAGCCTCTAAGTAAGTCATTTGAGTATGATCATTAGCCCTTACAGGCACATACAGCTGAGTATCATCAGCATAGCAATGGAAATTTATTCCATAACTGCATATAATTTGGCCAAGAGGTGTAATGTAAAGAGAGAAAAGTAGAGGGCCAAGAACTGAGCCCTGAGACACACCATATTTAACGTCAGAAAATTTTGATATAATATTACTATAGCAGACACAATGTGTTCTTCCAGATAAGTTGGACTTAAGCCAAGAGAGAGCTAAGCCAGAGACACCAAAATTACAATTTAAGAGCAGTTTCAGTGGAGTGACAGGGCCTGAAAGCCGACTGAAAAGGTTCATATGGATGGTTTTCTTTTACATGGGTTGAAAGTTGTTGATACACAACTCTCTCTAGTACTTTAGAAAAGAATGGAAGATTAGAGACTGGTCGATAGTTATTAAGAGACCGTGGATCGAGGTACAGTTTTCTTTTAAGTAGAGGTTTAACCACAGCTGTCTTAAAACTGCTGGGGAAAATGCCAGTAGTAAGCAATGTCTAGCATTGTAGGTCCAAAAAAAGGCCAGAGGTCTTTAAAAAGTTTTGCTAGTAAGGGGTCAAGTAGGCAAGTAGTTAGTTTAGAAGCTGACACAAACTTAGTCAAAGTATCAAGAGAGATAGTCTCAAAAGCTGTAATAACTGGGACTGTCAGTGACTCATTGTATAGATATGAATTTGGTAAGACAGGATCTGCAGGAGTAGCTGGAATTGAAGACCTAATTTTGTTTAAGATCTCATCAACCTTAAAAGAAAAAATCTAGAAATTCATGGGCCATGAATGGTGAGCAGCTAATAGACGGCTGCTTTTAAGTAAGTTTAGATACAGTGTCAAAGAGAAGAAATCTGAGGTTATGTTTATTAATATTGATTAAGTGAGAGAGATACACTGTCTATGCAGCAGATAAAGCACGCTTGTATTTCAATAAACACTCATGCCACGATAGGTAAAAAACTTCCAATTTTGATTTTCGCCATTTACGTTCCAGTCTCCTGCAGGTCCGCTTAAGAGCACATGTCTCATCATTAAACCAGTTGGCTTTAAAGACAAAGGAGTGCGAACAACTCGCAGCTGACCTAAAACAGCAGCACACCATCAAGGAGGATGAGAAGAGAGAGTTCACTGAGCAGCTGCAGCAAACGCAGAAGCAGTTCACTCAGAATTATAATGTGGTTCCTGAGACAGGGGGAAAACTGCACTCCCTGGAGAAAGAAAACCAAACCTGTAAATACAAGCTTAAAAGTTAAAGGGAGGAATTTGAAAAGATGAAAAATTGAATTCTAAAGAGCAAGGAGGAGAGTCTGAAAGCAACAGAGGCTGTCAACAGAAAACACCAGGAAAGTATCAGAATTTAAAAAGAAAGAGCTTACGTGATATGTCACAGTGTACAGAGGAATTACACACAACACAACAGGCAAAAGCCCAGCAGAACTCTTGTTAAACAGGAAAATTAGATGCAAATTACCGGAAATCATGTCTGCACACATGATTTGGATGTATGTGATAAAGATGCAGAACAGAAAGGGAAATACAAGCCGTATGCTGATAAGCAGCAGAAAGCAGAATATTCAGATGTGGATGTTGGAGATCACGTCCTGGTGAGATGAGAGAAGATGGATAAGTTCAGTGCAACTTTTGGCAAGATACCACATAAAGTAATCGGTAAAAATGGAAACAAAGTAACCATTGAATCACCTACTGGAGCTCAGTACAACAGAAACACAACCTGTGTGAAGAAGTACATCACAGAGGGAGCAGGAGACCAACACGGGACAGAAAAATTGGAAGATGGGAATGCTGGTTTGAACCCACAGCAACAACCAGCTATAGACTCTTCAAGATGTCCTGCCACGCAAGCTGAACACAGCAGACCTTTAACACCTCCTCTAAGGCCTCTGCGGCAGAGGAACCCACCTAAAAGACTGAAGGACTATATCAAATATTTTGATTTTAGAAAATTTGAAGATTCTGGAGATTATTATTTTGTTTGTATTTGTAACAGGAAATTTTACTCAGTTGAGAGTATTTGGATATAAGATAAAAGTTTATATCCAAGTAAAAGGGGGATGTCATGTACTGAATGGTGTACTGTACCTTTAACAGGAACAATGTGACAGAGATAGGTAACCAGGGGAAGACAACTTATGTAACCCACATCCACAGTTGAGACATCAGTAAAAGAGTTGCAGTTCCAAACAGGTGTCTGTGATTTGATTCTGAAAAACCTAATTAAAAGAATGAAGGTAAAGGAAGAAGGTACAAAATATAACAGAATTGATTGTGGATATTCTCATGGTTCGCTTGCACTCTAGTGTACGCGCTCATACGTTCATTCACAGGTACGCATACACAGTGCAAACACAGAAACGGTGATCCTCCTTGAGGTTTGCACCACTTTCTCATTACCCATCCCCTAAATACCACACTGACACCCTCCCCCTTCTGACCTGTAGGAACAGTCCCACACTCGATTTGAAATGGCAAATTCCAGAAAGAGCCTACTACTACTTATGGCTGCTCCCGTTAGTGGTCGCCACAGCGGATCATCCGTTTCTATTTCTTCCTGTCTTCTGCATCTTCCTCTTTCACACCAGCCACCTGCATGTCTTCTCTCACCCCATACATAAACCTCCTCTTTGGCCTTCCTCTTTTCCTCTTCCCTGGCAGCTCCATATTCAGCATCCTTCTCCCAATATACCCAGCATCTCTCCTCCAAACATGTCCAAGCCGTCTCAATCTTGCCTCTCTTGCTTTGTCTCCAAACCGTCCAACTGGAGCAGTCCCTCTAATATAATCATTCCTAATTCTGTCCTTCTTCATTACTCCCAGTGCAAATCTTAGCATCTTCAACTCTGCCACCTCCAGCTCCGCCTCCTGTCTTTTCGTCAGTGCCACTGTCTCCAAACCATACAACATAGCTGGTCTCACAACCATCTTGTAAACCTTCCCTTTAACTCTTGCTGGTACCCTTCTGTCGCAAATCACTCCTGACACTCTTCTCCACCCACTCCACCCTGCCTGCACTCTCTTCTTCACCTCTCTACTGCACTCCCTGTTACTTTGGACAGTTGACCCCATGTATTTAACTCATACGCCTTCGTCACCTTCACTCCTTGCATCCTCACCATTCCACTGTCCTCCCTCTCATTCACACATGGGTATTCCGTCTTGCTCCTACTGACTTTCATTCCTCTTCTCTCCAGTGCATACCTCCACCTCTCTAGTCTCTCCTCAACCTGCACCCTACTCTCGCTACAGATCACAATGTCATCCGCAAACATCATCGTCCATGGAGACTCCTGCCTGATCTTGTCCGCCAGCCTGTCTATCACAATTGCAAACAAGAAGGACGCTTGGGTGCGTTTGAGTAAGTCGATGGCCTCGGATTCAGAGGGGAGGGAGGTGAGTCCATCATCCACATAAAAGTGGCGCTCGACGAAGCGGCGTGTGTTGGACCCATACTGTTCTTCGCCCTCTTTGGCGGCTTGTCGAAGGCCGTAGATTGCGACAGCTGGGGAAGGGCTATTCCCGAACACATGCACTCGCATGCGATACTCTGCTATCTCTTTGGTCAGATCATTGTCTTTGTGCCAGAGAAACCTTAGAAAGTTCCTGTGATCCTCTTTGACTAGGAAGCAGTAGAACATCTGCTGTATATCGGCTGCTACTGCGACCAGTTCTTTCCGGGATCGGATCAGCACTCCCAGAAGAGAATTGTTCAGGTCGGGTCCAGAGAGCAGGACATTGTTCAGAGATATGCCAGAGTACTGTGCACTCGAGTCAAACACCACACGTATCTGGCCTGGTTTGTGCAGGTGGTAGACCCCGAAGATAGGCAGATACCAGCACTCCTCCTTCTCTTGGAGTGGGGGTGCTTCTTTGGCGTGTTTGTTCTCGAAGACCTTTTCCATAAAGGCAACAAACTGCCTTCATTTCTGGCCTCTTGTTCAGGGTGCATCGTAAGGACGTGAGGCGAGAGAGGGCTTGCTCTCGATTGTTAGGAAGAGGTGGTCTGGGTGTCCGAAACGGAAGGGGAGCAACCCAGCTGTTCTGTTCGTCTTGGTGAACCTCTCGCTGCATGATTTCGAGGAACACTTCATTATTGAGTGACATGGCACACTTGTTGTCGCTTTCAGTTCTCTGAAACACAGTAAGTCCCAGCTTTTCTTCAGCTGGCATGTCAGAAGAGACGTGTTTGGACACGTGAGTGGATACACTGTGCCCGGACTCCCCGCCGTAGCTTGCTCTCTCATTCAGGCAGACACGTTTCGGGCAAGGAGTGAGAAGGGATGGGCGCCCGTTCTCCAGGACGTTAGTCTTGTACACGCTCACATTCGGGTTGTGGGCATTGTTGATGCAAACTTCCCCCACGATCACCCACCCTAGGTCTAAGCACTGTGCGAAGGGTGCATTGTGCGGCCCGTTAATCTGCTTTCTCACTTTGTGCACTCTGATAATGTCTCTCCCCAGTAGAAGTAAGATTTCAGCATCTGGGTCGAGCTTTGGGGGGTGAGGAGCCACGGTCTTCAGGTGAGTGTGTGAAAGGGCAACTTCTCTTGTAGGGATCTCTGCTCTGTTAGACATGATCTCATTGCACTCAATGAGAGGAGGGAGGTCAAAGCACTCACCAGTTTCCAGTGCTTCTATCTGGAAGCCAACTGCTTTTCTTCCAGTCATCTCCATGACGCCAGCACAGGTCCTCATCAGGTAAGGCGACAGGCTGCTCTGGATCTCGAACAGTTTGAAGAACTCCGGCCTGGCCAGCGAACGGTTGCTCTGGTCGTCAAGGACCACATACATCTTGACAGAGCGTTCCAGTTGCCCCCGTGGATACACCCTCACGAGGCAGATCTTGGAGCAGGATCGAGCTGGGAGTCCACAGCCACAAACCTGTGTACATGCTGAAGTCACCTCAGCGGAGACATCGCTGTGATGTGGAGGAGGAGCAGTGCGTTGATCTTCTGATGCAGTTTCTGTGGTAGGATTGGCGGGCGTGGAGGATGAATGAGTGTCTGAATGTAAGGCTGTGCAGTGCCGTTCACTGTCACACTCGTTACACTTCAGCTCCACTTGGCAGTCCTTGGCCATGTGAGAAGGGGAGCAGCACTTATAACATCTTCTGTGCTCCTTTAGAAATGCCTTTCGTTCTGCCATTGTCTTTGTTTTGAAGGCTCTACATTTTGTGAGAGGGTGGGGCTTGTTATGGATAGGACAGTGCTTAGCAGGGTCACCCTCTGACTTGTCTGTCTCTTTTGTGTCAGACACATCTGTCTTGTTTACTGTCACTCGGGTCTTTACTCCCTCATGCTTTGAGAAGGACCTTTCATTTCGGTAGATCTTGCAGGTCTTGCTTGGTAGGACGAAACTTGGATCGTTCCTCTTCCTAGCCTCAGTGCAGACAAACTGAGTGAAGAACGAGAATGGGGGAAAAGTCACTCTATGCTCCTCTTTGTATCGTGAGCCAGCAGTCATCCATCTCTCTTGAAGGTAAGTAGGCAACTTTTCAACGATGGGATTTATTCCCCGAGGAGTGTCGAGGTAGGTAAGTCCAGGGAGGTAACCGTCCTCTTTAGCTGACTGCAACTTGGTGAGGAGGTCTCCGAGTTCTCTGAGCTTAGTGTTTTCTTTGGGTGACAGAGAAGGGAAACTGTCTAGGCGTCTGAACAGAGCACTCTCTATTACCTCTGGGGTGGCATAACACTCTTCTAGTCGCACCCAAATCAAGTGAAGAGCAGCGAGAGGGTTGGAGACATGGACAGCTCAAATCCTTTTAGCGTGCTCAGATGATTCTTTGCCAAGCCATTTCACTAATAGGTCTAGCTGTTCGGTGGCAGATAGGTCTAGGCCTTGAGTAGCAGTGAGGAACGAGGATGCCCATGCTCGGAAGTTTTCCGGCTGGTCGTCAAATTTAGTAAGCCCTGTAGTGACCAGCTCTTTACGAGCCATATATTTGGCAAAGTCCATCATGTTTGGGGGCTGGGCTACATAAGGACGTTGTGTGTTAGACTCAGTAGAACGGTCAGGGGCAGGGGTAGCCGTGTACCTGGCTGGTGAGAAGTTCCTCGCATCAGGTGACATGGACGGTTGTTTGGCCCTAGGCATGGGGATAGGGTGTTGTGTGGCTACTGGACTGTCTCTATGTGTCTGCCCATGGGATGTGGAGAGAAGAGCAGTGTTGTTTTGTTGGGGATAATGTCCTTCAGAGGCCTGTCTGGGTGGAGGTGCTCCCTGTGCTGTGTGGGGTGGAGCACTGTGTGAGGAGACAGCGTGGTCAGCGTAGAACAGAGACTGATACTGCACATACTCTCTTGTTCTCTCTCTAACCGTATTTGGTGATACGCCGCGGCTGCTGGTCGTATTACTCTTGTCATCTGCAGCTTCTAAAGCTTCAGCCTCGGCGACAGCTGCAGCAGCTTGTTTTTCACTCTCTAAAGCTTCTAAAGTAGCTTCTAACATGGCCCTTTCCAAGTCCAATCTTGCCTTTTCTTTCTTAATCTGTAGCTCCTGTTTTGCAAAGGATGCTCTAGCACATGCAGCCTGGGCTGAGGCTCTCGTTCTGGCAGCTGCACTACTAACTGATGACTTGGAAGATGTTTTAGAGACACTGGACCTGATCTCCTGTGGTGTTGTTTCTTCCAGCAAGGATACTTCTTCATCCTCTGGGTTTTCCATTGCAGCATGCGTAGTGGAATCTTCTATGCTTGGCTGTTTCGCCATCTGAGGTTTGACTTTTCACTGTACTGCTCCCTCAGTGTTGTAAACTTCCCAGAAGTGTTGGAACAAAGATGAACAGCAAGCCAAACAGAATGATGAGCGAAGATTGAGACATGCAAGAACTTTTTCTACTTTCTTTCAGCGTGTCAGACTGAGATCGTTTAACAACGGAACTACTGTAACTGCACTTCCTGTTTCATTCTTCTTCTTGTGCAGGTGGCGCTAAAGCACATCAAAACAATAGCATGCAGCCACCCAGTGGTTGAAAGTGGTATTACATCAAAATAAACTGCGCAGGCAGAACAACCACTATGAACTGTCTAAAGGTCTGGCTTTGAATGCTTACTATATCTATTCTTTTTTTTTTTTAATTTATTTCTGATTTTTCCCTTTTTTTCTCCCAATTTAGTGGCCAATTGATCCCTATTTTAATTCAAACACCCACCCTCGTATTGCATGCGTTCGCCAACTGCATCTCTCCGGCCGGCAGTCTCGAAGGAGACGCCTCCCCACTTTCGTGACAAGGCGAATCCAAGCCGAACCACTGTTTTTCCGACACACACAGAGAGACGCATTCACATGACGAACACAAGCCGACTCCGCCCCCCTCCCGAAGACAGCGTTGCCAATGATTGCTGCTTCATCGAGTCCGGCCATAGTCGGATCTGACGAGACCGGGGCGCGAACCCCAGTCCCCAGTGGGCAACTGCATCGACACCAAGCCGATGCTTAGACCGCTACGCCACCATATCTATTCTTGACATAAATACAGTGTTACATTCTTCATGCATTCATTGTTCATACTAGAAATTCATTACATTTTTTTTCTTCTTAAGAACTCTGTACACTCTTTGTACCCAGTCTTTTTACACTGTCACCGGGGTCAGAGGTTTCTAGCATATGACCCTCCATAGGAGCACAACTTTTACTGTTAGCCAATTTGAAAATCACTGAATTTGGTAGGCTGCTTTACCAGCCTGCCTCTTCTGGTGTGTTGGATCTTTGTGTCTGAACAGTTGACTGGTTGTTCCACATTTCTTCTCGTGTCATGTACATGTGGTTCTGCAGGCTCGCTTGGAGGTGGCTGCTCAGTGACACTGACATTTCTGTCCTCTATTTCAGTATGTGTGTCATTCCGAATTGTTCTCAAATGCCTCCTATTCCTCCTTTACCTTTGTCCTGCAGTCATCACAACATTATATAACCTCGGTTCCTGTCTCTTCTGTTCTACCAGGGCAGGTTTCCAGCCTTGTGGAGTCTCTATACTGACAGCCATTCCTGGTTCGAGCACAGAGAGGAGTCTTGCATGTTGGTTGTAGTACTCTCCTTGTCTTTTTTGAAGGTTAAGTAGCCTCTGCTTGACTCTTGTTGGATGCCTCGGTTTGAGCACAGCACTGGCTACTGGCAATGTACTTCTTAGGACCCAACCCATCAGCATTTCTGCAGGAGAGAGACCAAGTCCAGTCACAGGAGTGTTCCTTAAAGTCAACAGAGCCAGGTGGGGGTCTGTCTTAGTCTGCTCCGCCTTCTTTAGCATGAGTTTAATGGTCTTTATTGTGCGTTCTGCCATCCTGTTAGACTGTGGATAGCCTGGGCTTGAGAATGTCCATGTTATGCCCCAGTCACTTGCAAACTGACTCATCTCGGCACTAGCAAATGTCATGTGGTCACTCACCACTTCCTTCGGAACACAACACAGCATTCAACTTTGCTATTACTGTGCTTGCTGTTTGTCACACATTTGTTGGAACTCAGGATATTTTGAGAAATAATCTACTGTGAGGAGGAAAGATTTGCCTTGTAGCTCAAAAATGTCCACACCTACTTTGTACCATGGTAGCTCTGGCAGCTCATGGCATTTTAATGGCTCCTTCTGATTCTTTGGTAGGTGTTGTTGACAGGTGGGGCAGCTCCCAACCATTTGCTCTATATCAGCCAAAATGCCTGGCCAATATAAATACTTGCGTGCCTGTTCTTTGGTCCATTGTACTCCTTGGTTGGCTATGTGCAGTCTCTGTAGCCTGTCTGATCTCAACTTTTTAGGGATAATGATTCTCCTGTCATCAGGACCCCCACATTTACTGTGATTGTGTCTCTGATTGGCCAATAGACTTTAAGTTCAGCATCTGTCTGTTTTTTGTGCTTTGGCCACCCTCTCTGGTGAATGTCTAGTAGCTTTTGCGAGGTCCGGTCCTCCTCAGTTGCTATCTTAAGCCTCTCGTGCATCTCTCTTCCCAGAGCCTCAGTTGCTTCCATGGCATAGACTACCTTTTCATTTGTAGTCATGGGCTCCTCTTGTGTTTCCACAGCCCCAAACGCTCTGGATAAAGTGTCTGCTATTAGCATTTCCTTTCCAGGCGTGTACTTGATGTGGAGATCGTAACGCTGAAGCTGTAGCAGCATTTGTTGTAATCTGGCAGGTGCCTGTCCTAATGGCTTTGTGAATATAGCCTCCAGAGGCTTGTGGTCTGACTGCACCACCACATGTGCACCAAACATGTATTGGTGGAATTTTCGTGTCGCAAACACGACCGCAATCAGTTATTTTTCAATCTGCGCATAGTTGCGCTCAGCCTGTGTTAGGGCTCTGGATGCATATGCCACTGGCAGTCCTTGCTGCAGCAGGCACGCACCTAGCCCATCTTTTGATGCATCAGCTTGGAGAACTATCTGATGTTTTGGGTCGAAGAATTTCAGCACTGGAGCCTCAGTTAGTGCTGTCTTGAGTTTGTTCAGGGAAGCATCGTGTTCATGTGACCACAGCCACTGCACATCTTTCCTCAGTAGCTGCTGTAAAGGTGCTGTCATTGCTGCTTCATTAGTTATGTATTGGGACAGGTACTTAGTCATACCTAGTAGCCTTTGTCAACCCTTTCTATCTTCTGGTGCTGGCATGTGTACAATAGCATTCACCTTGTCACTGTCTGGCTGTACTCCCTTAGGGTTTATCACGTGTCCCATGTACTTCACCTCCATCACTTTGTACTGCAATTTGTACTGCACTTTGTCTGCATTGAACTTAACATTCATCTCTTTGGCTTTCTGTATTACTTTGTGCAGTATCTCGGCATGGTCTTTCTCATCAGCTGTACACCGTCAATGTCAATGTCACCAAGTGTTTCACAGTTCTTCTATTGGAAGACTTCGCTGGCTGATTTTATACGAACGGGAGACGCTTGAACCTGTAATGCCCCCATGGCGTGTTGAAGGTGCACAACAGTGACGATACTCTGTCGAGCTTAATTTGCCATAATCCATCTTTTTTCATCGAGTATTGTAAATATTCCCTTGCCAGACAGTCTGCTTTGGACATCTGTAAGTGTCGGTATGGAGCAGTGCTGTCGTCTGATGGCTTTGTTCAGCTCTCGAGGATCAAGGCAAAGTCAGAGTGAGCCATTTGTCTTTTCAGTTATTACCAAGCTGTTCACCCACTGTCTCGGCTCTGTTACTGGAGTGATGACATCAGCTTTTTCCAGCTGACTTAGTGTCTTTTTTAGTTTGTCCATGATGGCAAATGGGATTTTTCTGCAGCCATGGGTCACGGGGGTCATTTCCGTGTCAATGTGAATGTGATGCTCACCAGGGAGCTCTCCAAGCCCCTGGAACACCTCTGGATACTGCCTCACCAGCTCTTCTTTGGTTGCAGGTGAACTCTCCTTGATTTCATCAACACGTCTGACCAAGTTCAACTCCTCACATGCTGCTCTTCCAAGAATTGGAGATGCTGATTGCTGAATGACATAGAACTGGAGCTTGGACTCTGCTCGCACAGTACTGCATTTCAGGTAGGTGCTACCGGCTGGATTTATCTGGTTACCTCCATAAGTTCTTAATACTATGTTTGTGGGACTAAGGCATACTTTGCCTGGGAGTTTTCTGACCTGTTCTAGAGGGAGCACACTAGCGTCTGCAGCCTTGTCTAGTTTTAAGATGATGGGCACTCCTCTAATTGACAAAATAGCTTGCCACGGCATATCACTAGCTTTACTCAGTGCATTTACCTGGGTGCACTCCAGACTGCCCACAAATAGTGAATCCACTGTCTGCACTGCTTGCACTCCTTTCATTCTGCACATCTTGGCAAAGTGATTGCCCTTCCCACAAGCTCTGCACTTCATTCCATACGCTGGACATGTTTTTGGGCCATGTGTCTTTCCGCATCTGTTGCATACTTTTGTTTGGTTGACATATTTCTACTTTTTATGATGAGCATTGAACGCTGTTTTGTTGACATTAGCTTTATTTTGCCTTATTGGTCTTGTTGCCTCCGTTATTGCATGCATCTCATTTTCCTTCTTTGCGCACACCATTATGCTGATTTGCTCCTTGGCTATGTCTGATGCCCTGCAAATATCAATGGCTTTAGTTAAAGTCAGGTTAGGTTCTCGCAGCAGTTTCTCTTTCAGATGCTTATCTGTAACACTGAAAACGATTTTGTCTCTCAACATGTCATTTTCGGTTATACCGAACTCACAGTCTTTGCTCCTGTGTTTTAGCTCTGTGACAAATTTGTCAATGTGCATTGGTTCTTGTATTGCATACGTCCAAAATTGGAGCCTCTCAAATACCACGTTTTTCTTTGGCGTACAGTAATCTCAGAAAGCCTACAGTATGTGGTCCACCTGCACGTCTTCGGGCTCAGCCCTGGCTATATCAAGTGTGTTGTACACCTCAAGCACTTCTTTGCCTAGCATTTGCAGTAATATTGCCACTTTCACCTCCTTTTCCTTTTTCGACATTTCAGTTGCCATCATGTACAACCTTGTATATCTTTGCTCCCGTCTGTGCCAGTTTTCACATATGTTGCCTATTAATACTAACGGAGAAGGTGATTTAAATTGTTCCATTTTGTTTTCTCTTCTGCGTTAGCATAAGCCCAAACACTATTGACTTTAGCGCCATCGGACCTAACACATTAACGCTTAGTCACTGGAACTTTGTGACAAGCTCACCATTCTCTTCTCCTTGTCTCTCGTCTTCATCGGCGATTAAACATTAAACGCCTCCACTTCTGACACCATATTGTGGTTTATAGTGATGAGGAGACTGGCGGGTAGTCCTTTTTATGAACTTATTCAGGAACAGAGAACAACAACCGTGCACGCGTGTCCTAACCGACTTCAGTTGTGCTTACGTACATCCGCTTGAGAGCACGCCTACTGTCCTCTCGTCGTATTACCTATAGTATAGGCTCACCAACGTATTACTCTGTGTATATGTTCAAACCCATATACTACAAAGTCTCCTTGTCTTCCTTCCTCTGTCCTGATGACACACCAAGTAACTTCCTAGTTGCCCAACCATCTGGCAACTCTTCACTACCACCCAGTGCCTGTCTTAACTCCTGCCTGAACTCCACACAACAGTCTTCCTTCTTCAACTTCCACCATTTGATCTTAGGCTGTGTCTTCTCTCGCTTCCTCATCTTGGTCTCCAAAGTCATCCTACCAACCACCACCCGAAGCTGCGTAGCTGCGTTCTCCCCTGTCACCACCTTGCAGTCTCCAATCCTTTTTAGATCACGCCTTCTACATAAGATATAGTCCACCTCTGTGCACTTTGCTCCACTCTTTTACATCACCCTGTGTTCCTCCCTCTTCTTGAAATATGTATTCACCGCAGCCATTTCCATCCTTTTCGCAAAACCCACCACCATCTGTCCTTCCACATTTCTCTCCTTGACACCATACCTACCTCTCACCTCCTCATCACCTCTGTTCCCTTCACCAACATGTCCACTGAAGTCTGCTCCAATCACCACTCTCTCCTCCTTGGGTACCCTCTCCACCACATCATCCAACTCACTCCAGAATTCTTCTTTCTCTTCCATCTCACACCCATCTTGCGGGGCATACGCGCTGATAACATTCAGCAATACACCTTCGATTTCCAGCTTCATACTCATCACTCTGTCTGACACGCTCTTCACCTCCAGTACATTCTTGGCATACTCTTCCTTCAGGATTAACCCTACCCCATTTCTCCTCCCATTCGCACCATGGTAGAAGTGTTTGAACCCACCTCCGATACTCCTGGCCTTACTCCCCTTCCACCTGGTCTCTTGCACACACAGTATGCCTACCTTTCTTCTTTCCATCATATCAGCCAGCTCTCTCCCTTTACTAGTCATAGTGCCAACATTCAAAGTTCCGACTCTCAGCTCCACACGCCTACCCTTCCTCCTCTCTAGCTGCCTCTGGACATGCCTTCCCCCTCTCCTTCACCTTCGCCCAACAGTAGCATAGTTTCCACCGACACCCTGCTGGTTAACAGTACCGGTGGCGGTCGTTGGTAACCCGGGCCTCGACCGATCCGGTATGGAGATCTTATTTATGATTCCAGAAAGAGCACTTGTGAAAAATGATAAAAAGAAAATTGCAGAATTACGGCTTTATATTTAAAACTGTTGCAATCAATGAAAAAAAAACTTTTATACCCCAAATCTACTCCACTTTCCCTAAATTTGATTATACTTTCAAAGTCTTATCAAGTCGGTTTGTACATATGCAGTCTATGCATAGATTTGTGTGTGAGTGAGTGTGTGTGTGTGTGTGTGTGTGTGTGTGTGTGTGTGTGTGTGTGACATGGGTTCAGCTGGTGCCTAGGTTGTACTTTTGCTGCTGACATAGCCTGGTTATGGTGAAATGTCAAGGCTTTGACGTGGTGCACAGCATAGTGCGACTGAAGTCTTGCAGACGAGACTGAAGCCGTTCCTGTTGAGACATGGAGAGGCAGAGCCACTAATTACTCCAAGCAAACCTGCTGAGGTCCATCACCAATGGTTTGTTTTATCTTCATGCCCCATGCCATTGTCTTCAAACTTATTGCGTTGGTGTATATTGTGTAAAAAGGCTGATTGAAAATGTGTGTCTTGTGCCAATTTTTCTTAGCATCTTTCCAACACCTCAGCAGCACAAACGAGGTTGTGTTTTTATGTGTTTGTGTATGTCATTGTGGTGGTGGTGGGGGTGAACGTGTGTTAGCCTGCCTACTGATTCAAGTGTTTCAATGGTTATTCCCATCTGCTGGCGGAATAGGAGAACTGTGGGAAGTGTGTTCGCTGGTCTGAGTCCTCTGCCCCTTAGCTGTCATACCTGTAATGGTAATGGTTTGTACAGTGAACTTATCATTAAAGTAACTCGTGTCTGTCTCTGATGTCACCTGGGGCTTGAAGGGGGGGATAAGCTTTTTCTCAATTATATTCTGCTAGTTGGTGGATGTGGAAAGACTTGTGGGTCATTACTTCTTTGACATCTTCTGCCCCACCTCCCGGCCTCTGCTTAGGATCTTTCTTGAGCAGGCCTGCCAGCAGAGCCTTGGCCTCGGGGGCCAGGTTCTTGGGGAAGCGGCGCTCCTCCATGAGGATGAGCTAAAAGAGGGGCTTGTGGTCCTGGCTATAGAAGGTCAGTCGGCCACACATCATCTCATACATGACCACGCCAAGGCCCCACCTGTCCACCGCCCATCCATAGTCATGGTTCTCCGTGCTGGAGAAGTGTAGGTATTCAAGTGCAGACACTATATCTGCCCTGTAAAACCGAGCCCTGTCCTCCATGAACACTCGGTGTCAGGATAAGTGAAAGAACAGTTTGCCTCCGTTTGCATACTTCATCACAAAACATAGGTGGTCATGTGTCTGTAATGCATATTTCAGTGTCATTAGGAAATTATGCCTTGTGTAAACTCTGCTTTCTGTAACTGTGTGCCACCTCGTCTTTGGCAATGATAACTTCTTTGTGAAGGATTTTCATGGCATAGTATGTCCATGTGGCTTTCTACTTGACCAGGATCACTTTACTGAATGTCCCCTTTCCCAGCAGCTTCAAGTAGTCAAAGTCAATCATGGTAGTAAGTTTAAGCAGTTCATGGGGACACAATGTTTATTGAGAGTGAAACGTTTCATCACACATCTAAGTGACCGCTTCAGTCTTCAGTCTCCAGTTGGCTATTTTACCATAACTAATAGACTATCTGAACATTTGTTTCAAATTTTGAAAAGCATATGATAAGGTGCCTGTCAGAAAATATATGGGAAAAAAAGACGTTTTAAATGTGTGAAGTTAATCAATTCCTCCAACCTGACGTGACACCATCATCACGTCAGGTCAAACTGTAATGGTTGGTCGGGGTCAGCTAAACTTGTGTAATCAATGGTGCAGAAAAGAATTTCAGATTTTATCAACTCTAAAAGACCAAAAGCAAAAATAAATAAATTTAAAAAAAACAGAACGAGAGGACGCAGTGTCCAGTTGCTGTGTGTCTGCTACACCTGCTCAGTCTTCCTCCACGTAAATGCCAGATAGCAAGCAGCCCTTCCTCTTTCACTCAGTGTACAGCCTGCGCATTGCACTGAGGAACAGAAGCCTGCTTTCTGCTAGCTAGCTGATTTTAATTTAGGTTAAAGTAAAAAATAAAATCATGGCGAAACAAAGCAGTTTGCTTAAGTTTGTCACAAAAAAAAGACGTTGTAGGAGGAAGAGAATTCAGCTCAAGCTCAGCCATCATTCTCATCCCAGACAACTACTCCTGGGCCAGTTTCTCCTCAACTGCCAATTAGTAACAATAATTACGTGGTATCCATGTTCAACTCCAAGCCTTGTCATCTTCTGCTGTAATCATTAAAAGTAAGTTAATTTACAATTTCGGACTGTAGTAGCCTATATTGCCTATTTCCATGTTATTGTTTATTGGGTATAGTTTTTGTTGGATGTACAATTAGATTTTATGGTGATGTTGCTGTGTGTGTGTGTGTGTGTGTGTGTATGTGTGTGTGTGTGTTATGTGGCCGCCGTGCCAAGCTTAGTTCAAGTGTCATCTTTAACGTTACTGAGCATGTTGGTGCCGGTGTACCTCTATCCATAGATAATGATTAATGATGCTGTTGCATCTGTCAGCTATGTATGTGTGAATATGTAGCCACCGTGCCAGGCTATGCGATGCCGTTAATGTTCATCTTGGTGCCTGTAACATTACCTCTGATGATGAATGATTAAACTGTCGTGCATTCAGTTAAGTATAGTTGTAATGGCCTATTCTGCTTAACAAATGCCTTTCAGAACCTATTAAGTATGACTGCTCTTGGATGGGCTTGGCCCACCTGATTTTCTCTGTGCCCACCCACACTGTGATTTCTGCCTACACTACAGTTTATAATATGTTGTTGAATAAAGGCTAATGTGTATCAAATACTGTATGAAATTGATAAAATTGGATCAATTCATCTATTACATTGTGCTACACGTAAGTATTTTTAATTCCTTGTGTCAAATGGGTAAATACTAATTGCCTGTTAAACCTGAGTATAAGGTTAATATTGAAGCCAGTCAATGTTCAACTTATTCAAAATACTTGTTTGGTACAATGTAATGTGTGAAATTATCCCATATGGTGTTTAATTAAGATTTTATTTAACACCACATTATAATATAACATCTAATATACACTATTTCATATAATAATTTTCTCATACATTACTCGGTAATTAACAGTTGTAATTGGAAGGGTTAGTATCAAAACTTGCGTGACATGTTCCACAACTAGTCTAGCAGCAAGTCCTCAAAAAAGGCCTTAGTTTTCGAGATACCCCTACCCGAGGTAGAACAAAACACAACAATGATTGTCTTTTTTTTATCTTCAGGGTCTCCCATTAATGAAATTGATTGTTGTAAACTTTTATTTTGAGGGAAAAATTGTCGTTGTTTTTTTTTGGCTGTTCTTTAGAACTACCCCACTTGCTGAAAAAGAGCCAAATTAGGCCAGTCCGAATTAGGGAAAGGTGACAAAAAAAGCCCATCACTTGTGAATGCTCACTCTTTTCTTCATCAAATCTGCTGAGGTATGAATCAGGTGTCTGCCCTACATCACCAAAGAGTCAGAATGTAATTTACCTAAAAAATTATTTTTTAAAAATACTGAAATATAGTTATGTAAACATAGCTTTAGTTTAGGCGGGAATTGTACTTTTGTGGTGATAGGAAAAGAGGGCTCCTTTACTTTTCTCTCATTTATCAGAAAAACATAAATCCCTATCAAATATACCATTACTGAATTGTCTAGGATGCTATTGAACAATAGCCAGTAGTTGTATGGAGATATCTAGTACAGTTATATTGCAAATGAGATTTTTTTAGCTATACCGCTTCTCTGAAACAGCCAATTTAGGTCATTCCAAATGGGGGAGAGGTGGCATAATAGCTTATAAGTTAAGAATGCTTATTTCTCACTCTGATGGTCATCATATTTGGAGAGGGAAAGACCAGCCACCTGGTCTTTCCCTCTTCTAGATCACAATGGTATCCTGGCTTGACAAACAAGGCCAAAGTCCATTGACTGGTGCACAAGACCACCTCCTATGAGATGTGCAGCATGCCTCTCATGGCAACTACCAGGCCTCTGCCAGACAGTTCTTAGATGAAGTGGAGACAGACCTTCCTGAGCTGAGGAGAAAAATACAGCAGTTTTCAGAGAGCGGAGTTCAACAATCAGCAACATTTAAGTACTGGCTGCATTTCATCGAAGGGGCTGATCTCTTACTTAGAATGCTACGTTCAGAACGTGAAGCTAACTTTGAACTTCATCTCAACTGCATGTCTGAAGCAATACCATGGTTCCAGACAGCTGGCAGGATGAACTACACAAAGTACATGCCAGTGTACATAGCTGAAATGAAAGCCCTTGAAAAAAGCCAACCAGATTCCTACAAATTCATGAGAGAAGGAGGGTTTGTTATGTGACTCTCAGATGAGAGAAACTTCAACTGTGTGGCCACTGATCAAGCACTTCAACAAACTATCAAGAGAAGGAAATAGTCAAGGAGGCATTGTTGGCCTCACTCATTTCCCCTTATGCAAAGCCCAGGTTACTTCTAGAGTGCTGGTAATAAGCTTGTACAGTAATTCAGTACACAGCAGGGTTATAAGATCTGCATTCACCACTATTATAACTGATTTACATGTTTGTTTAATTCTGGGAAGATACACCATTCACTAGCCTTAGGTAAGTGTAGTATTTTCACAGTGGAGGCACCGCGCTACTAAATTTATTATTATATCCGTTAATTATTTTTATTATAATTTATCACTAATATTGTCATTGGTGGCACTAGCCTACTAGTACACAGGAAGTTCAGCCAGCTCACCATTCCACCGCTGAGAATTCAGGATCCTGTGGCGCCATTGTATTGTATTGTAACACTTTAGTAACTGGTAGCATTAGGCTTTTGTCTTGTTTAAATGTGCTTGGCGTTGCCCGCCAGTGAAAAAGGGGTTACACAAGCAAAGGAATGTTTGGCTCATCTCTAGTGAACATGCATGCAGGCCATGAGAGATATGTCCCCATCAACACCATATCAGAGAAACTTGGAAAAGGCGTGTCCAATTGTCTACCAGCATGTCATGCACTCACTGGCTGTGACAACAAGTAGTTTGTACAGAATAGGAAAGACTACAGCATTCACCAAACTCAAGACCCATCTCAGCCAGCTCAAAGATCTGACCCATTTTGGACTCTATGCAAGCTTGGAAGAGTCTCTCACAGTAGCAAGAGAATTTGCACTTCTGCTTTACGGAAAAAAGAAAAAGGAAAATGGACGAATGTGCACAAACTTGGATGAACGGAGGCTCATAATTGCACCAACAACAGATGCAGCCTCTGCAAACCTACTGCCAACAGAGGATGCATTTGAACATGTGCAAAGAGCAATGTTTCAGACAGCGATATGGTGCCACAGTCACATCCCTAAACCCCTCTTATGGAGTCCTATCGGCAAGGGATGGATTGTCAGAGATGGAGCCATTGAACCAGTCCTATTTACGAAACCCCCAGCACCTACAGAAGTGAGAGACATTACTCATTTGTATTGCAAAGACGCAAACTGTGGAGAGAGTGGAAAGTGCCAGTGCCTCTCTGTTGGACTTCCCTGTACGGAGTTCTGCACCTGTTGTGCAGAATGTCAAAATGTGTCCCCAAATGTGTCTGTAGAACCTGACATTTGACATCCTACTATCTATATGCTTGACCTCTTACAAACACACATCTTAAGTGCGCACAGCAACAATGAAAGATCCAAATACTTTGGAAGAAGGTTACAATATGATGTTACACAGAAGAGGAAAAAAGGTAGCATAGTAATAGTTTAATCTGACAAATACACAATGACATATGAAAACATGATCAGCACTCAAGGATATATGAAACATGGTCTTCTCCAAATTGAAAGACTCCCTATGGTGGCTGAGATGGAACAATATTTAGACAGTTTTTTTTTGTTTTTGTTTTTGTTTTTTTTTTGTCTTAGTCTTTTGCTCCCAATTGCAGTCCACGGAGTACAAGCTTGTGAACATGCCCCAGACTCCCAAACACAGGCACAATAAGTTGGCAGGGCCATAATACATTCTACAAAGGTCTGATATTTTATATTTGGATATTTGGAGTTTGGATGTGAAACAAGTGTCCATATACAGGTCAAATGAGCAGTCACTTATTTACTTTATTTTATTTCTCTGTTCTGTTTTAATGTGCTCTTGGTTCTTTTGTTTGTTTTCTAGTCTGTTCTCCTGTTTTTGTTTATGAAATGATGTAAAGCTCTTTGAGATTTGGCGCTACAGTATATAAAATAAATGTATTAGCATCCCCGTGACCCTGACAGCAGGATAATCGGTTAGGATAATGGATGGATGGATGGATGGATAATCTTATTATTACTATTATACTTGTATTATTTTTTCATGTCAGGACAACTTGGATTTAGGTAGGAGATAGCTTACTCTACTGAGTTAAATTATTTGGTTTAACGATTATGTTTCAATAAAACTTACAATATTTTTTACGCCTTGTATCTCTGTGTTTTAGAGGCTTGTAATTTTAGATAAATTTTACTTCACTGGGTTACTCACATTCTGACTATTTGGTGATGTAGTTCAGCCACCTGGTCTTTCCCTCTCCAAATATGATGACCATCAGAGTGAGCAAAAAGCATTCTTAACTTATAGCCTATTATGCCACCTCTCCCCCATTCGGGAATGACATAGTTTGGCTGTTTCAGAGAAGGGGATATGTCTAAAGAAATCTCATTTGCAATATAACTGTACTGGATATCTCCATACAACTACTGGTTATTATTCAATAGCATCCTAGACAATTCAGTAATGGTATATTTGATAGGGATTTATGTTTTTCTGATAAATGAGAGAAAAGTAAAGGAGCCCTCTTTTCCTATCACCACAAAAGTACAATTCCCGCCTAAACTAAAGCTATGTTTACATAACTATATTTCAGTATTTTTTTTTTAGGTAAATTACATTCTGACTCTTTGGTGGTGTAGGGCAGACATCTGATTCATACCTCAGCAGATTTGGTGAAGAAAAGAGTGAGCATTCACAAGTCATGGGCTTTTTTGTCACTTTTCCCCAGTTCGGACTGGCCTAATTTGGCTCTTTTTCAGGAATGAGGGTAGTTCTAAAGAACAGCAGAAAAAAACAAAAACAAAACAAAACAAAACAAAAAAACCCCAACAAAATATCCCCCAAAATAAAAGTTTACAACAATCAATTTCATTAATGGGAGACCCTGGAGATAAAAAAAAAAACGTCGTTGCGTTTTTTTCTACCTGGGGTAGGGGTATCTCAAAATCTGAGGGCCCCTCCTGCTAGACTAAACAGTGAACATTTGGTCACTCATTCATTTTTATTTTTACATTCGTTTATTTATTACGTTGTCGTTGCGGGGTAACGAAGTCGAAAGACGCTGGCCTGGACAGCGTCTTAAAACAAACAGTGGTTTTCAACCGCGTTATCCTGCAAGGGAAACGTGACTTCCATAACGTCTTGAAAGCGAACGGAGACCAGCGGCTGCCGCGAGCGCACTAGTCACATTCAGGACGTGCACAAGACACTGCGGCACGCCTGGGGAACATGTGAAGTTGTGTTATTTCGCTATAATGACTGGCTCACTGTACAGTATTCCACATATTACACGGCTACTCACCAAAGAAATCAACAATTTGACACAAAATGTTGATTTAAAATGATTTTATGATTTAGAAATGATTTTGTGGCTTCCGCTAAAAAACACACACACAAAAAACAAACCAATAGTCCGTTAGGTTCTGCATAGCTCCGTAGTAACCGTAGAATCGAGTGTTCCGCACAGCCGTGTTGTTACTGTGGCTCTAACGCGCGACACGGTGTTCGGTATTGTGCCAAAATCTGCGACCGTGGAAAACTGTGACCATGTAAGTTACGGGAAGAATCCTGACGCCTCCAAGTCCTCCCACATTCTGGTTAAGTTTAAAGTATTTGTCGGTTGATGACGATATTATAACGGCACACCACAGCCGCTGGGAGGAGACAGGCGCTAACATAACGCCGACTGTTTCTTTTTTTGTGTTGTTTTTGGGTTTTTTTGTTTTTTTGTTTTTTTGTTTTTTTTGCTTTTGTATGGTCCATAGATGTAGCTGTGCTCTTATTTACCGTTGGTGTCAATGGCTCATTAGATTCAACACGTCCACCTTTCCGGCAGGCTGCAGACGCCGACTGGTGAATCACATATTCTGGACACATCTGGCAGCCACACTCCCCGCTGCCTTCAGCCTGTTTCGTTCAGTCCCCGGACACATGAAGTTTGGCTAAAGACTTGTTTTCTCTCTTGCACCTGCGGTCTTACAGGGTTAGGACGTGTGAACTACACTGTCTCTGGGATGGAGGATTAGCAGATCGCCAGTAAAAACCCACGACGGAAAAAAAAGGCCTCGTAAATGTAAGTGAAAATCTTAATAATATTTCTCCTCAATCATCCTAAACTGCGTTAATTATTTAAGATCGAGCAAATGAGTGAAATAACAGTGGAAGATGGCACTGTTTTCTCAGTTCAGCCGCCACCCCCACCCCCACCCAAAAAACCCAAACATTATCCTATTAGTGCATAACATCAATTTAATTTCGTGAAGTTTTTAGCCAGTTATCTTCAAACACCATCCATTGTGTTATCTCTCTCTCTCTCTCTCTCTCTCTCTCTCTCTCTCTCTCTCTCTCTCTCTCTCTCTCTCTCTCTCTCTCTCTCTCTCTCTCTCTCTCTCTCTCTCTCTCTCTCTCTCTCTCTCTCTCTCTCTCTCTCTCTTTGCATTGATGATGGATTATTGACAGAGAAAGTGCTGCATATGCTCCAGGGCCCAAGCCACCAAGGGTCCCCCAAAAAGATTGGGGCAAACTTTGGGGTAATTGGGGATTGTGTATTCTGACAGGAACAATTCTAAGTAGAAAATTGGTCATTATATAAAGCTAAGTAATAATAATAATAATAATAATAATATGGATAATAATCAAATAATAGTAATGTAATGATGATAATGATAATGATAACTATAATAATAATAATAAGTACAAATAATAATGTTAATGATAAAACTAAAAATAACAACAAAACAACAACAGTAATAACAATAATAATCACCAGAATGACAATATTGATGATAATGATAATTCTAATAATGATTATAATACTTAGAATAATTATAATCATGATAATTGTAATGATAAATTAGTAACATCATGATAAAATTTATTTACTTAGCACCTTTAATACATGAAATGAAGTGTGTTACATTTGAAAGAAGTAAACTTAAATCTATCAGGAATAGAACAAAACAATAAAATACAAAGTATGTTTTAGAGAACAGCAAATGAAAACTGAAAAAGAATATGAGCATGTAAGTTAGCGAAAGTAAAATACTACGACGAAGAGACGAATGTTAAAAATAATAGGATGAATAAAACCATTGTCGTGTAGAAGGTATTGGAGTGGAGCAGATGAAGGGCAGTTTTAATAGAAAGCTAAATTAAAGAGAAATGTTTTAATATTTGAAGACTCCCACCGAGCCACCAATTTATTTATTTTTCTAAATTCTAATCTATTTTCTTCTAGGTGTCTCTCTCTTAGCCGCAGAACCACAGTTCAGACACAATGCAGTGGCTGCAACTGTAAATAGTTGCCTGACAGGTTCCCTGAAATGACAAATATTTTGTGTATACTTTACATATGCATCTGTGTACATTTTTGCTATTCTGTCTTGCATATGTGTGTTCATGCATCCGAGCATGCTTGCATCTGTCCCTCCATACCCTTTGCTACTCTGCCTGCTGCAGCAAGACCCAGACATGACCGTGGACCCCTGGGCAGGGTATGTGTGTGTGTGTGTGTGTGTGTGTGTGTGTGCGCATGTGTGTGTGTGTGTATGCATTTGTGTGTGAATGTGGGTTTGTCAGCAAAAACAGGACGGTGGCACGCTCCCTTGGAAGGGGAGTTGGAGGGTAGGCGGGATGTGTGTGTCCGTGTTTGTGTGTGTGTTAATGACGTTTGGCCCAGCAGCTGGCTTCAGCCCAATGGGGAGCTGCTCTCTATCATTGTTCCTCTGTGACCTCAGTGACATGGCACTCGCCCCATTGTCACTCTCACTAAACACACACTCACATGCACACTTTTATGCGGCCAGACACATGCACGGATGGAGACAGAACCATGCGCTGCACATGCATACAAACGCCTGCATGCAGACAGACATGCCTACACACACACACACACACACACACACACACACACACACACACACGCGTGCATACCCTACTCCCCTACTCCCTCACAAGGCCAGGCCATTTGGGGACAATCTATCATGACTTAATCGGACGTGTGTGTGCATATGTGTGTGTTTCTGTTCATGTTGGCACAGAACAAGCATTGAATTGCTGTGATTGTGACAGCAGTTTTACCACAAAAAATTACTTATTTAAATAACTACTTATTAATTTTGGTATTTGATGATGCTTAAAATATCTTCCCTAAAACAATACTGTCATGCCAATACATTGCCCCTGATCAGTTCCCTCTTGGTTTTGAACACAGGAAATATCTGTCAGGGTAAGAGTTCTGCAGTCTTCATCTGGCGTTTGTCATGAAGAAAATTCAGAAGTTGTGATGAGATGTATTTTTTTGGGCAGGCTGACAATGACTAGGACCATGTACCAATGATAGACATTTGTTGACTGAGCGCTTTAAAGGTTGAAACTGCTGGGAACTTGGTAGGGTGTAACGTCCCGAGCAAACAGCCTACAAGTCAATAAAGTCAGTCTTCTGTTCAGCTGGTGGAGGAACTCCAGATAGTTTAATCTTGATGTGTCACAGCACCCTGATAATAATCCCGTAACCTTATGTATGCTGTGTCTTCTCTAAGTAGACTCTAAGTAAACTCTCTAATACCCCTTTCACACTGGCCAGAAAAACCTGCAAAAAACCCGCTAAGGTCCGCCTTTGGTCAGTGTACAAAGGCAGATGTTACCAGGTTTTTTTTGGCCAGTGTGAAAATGCCATAAATAGACTATAATCATGGCGAGCTACTATTTGCCATGAAATCTACAATTATCATATAAAATGCCAAGTTGCCATGGAGGTTTTCCAAGATGGCTGAGTGGCCTGTGATATATGGGCTGTGTCTCACTGATGTGTCTTTCAACCCGTGTCTGTGCTTGTATGGCTAGGGAGCCACTCCCACCTCCATTGCAACAAACAGTACTGCACTAACAGCAGGTGGTGTATGTGTCTGTGTGTGTGCGTTCAAATACTGCCCTCCTTGCCTTTTTAAGTGACCCAGAGGGCACTAGGCTTAAGGCCAATCTTTTGTACCTTTCAACTCTTATGACCCTACCAGCCCCATCCCCCTGCAGTCTATAAATTCAGGCACACACACACACACACACACACACACACACACACACACACACACACACACACACACACCTATGTAGATGTAGGTAGTGCACCATACCTAGAAAGTGAGTGGTACAAGATTGTGTGTGTGTGTGTGTGTGTGTGTGTGTGTGTGTGTGTGTGTGTGTGCGTGTGCGTGTGCGTGTGCGTGTGTGGGATCTGTGACCTGGTCTTCCTGCCCTTGCATTTAATGTGGACCTCTAAGGTTCCCATCGTAGGCCTCACAGCCTGGGGGCTCAGGTAATCCCTGCTGCCTGAGAAGGTGTTTACACAGTGGGTTGGTTGAGGAGCTGCCGCCTGTCCACAGGCTCCCCATCTGTTCCTCAATAGGATTAGTTTTATTCCACTACTGCGACCCATTCATCGATCCCTCTTCAGCTTTTCTCCTCCTTTACTGCCTTATTGTCTCTCTCTTGTCCCCTGTGTCCCTCCTTCTCAACTGATTTTAGTGCAACTATAATTCTGTCTTTATTTTTCTGTCATTCTCTCCTGTTTTCTTTGACTAGTTACTCTTTCTCTTGCCTCCGAGAAAAAAAAAGGTTTTCTTTTCTTTTTCTTTCTTTCTTTTTTCTTTCTTGCTGAACCTGAATTGAATGCTGTTGGGTTGTTGTTTTTTTAGCGAGATGTGCTTTTAATATGTTGAGTTCAGCGAATTTTGCTCAATTTGATTCCTTAGAATAAATTCTGTCACTTCACATTTATTTGTCAGTGTTTCAAAAACACGGGTTAATCTGCTTTCAGACAAGAACAGTTCTATTAGCAAATACTCATCAAGTCAGCGATAGTACCTCTGCACAGTGTCAGGACTATTTTGCCTGAGCAGGAAGGATAGGTGGGTCAAAGCTTGCCCAGAAAATAGATAGATAAATAAACCAGATGATTCTTGTAAAGAGATAAACAGCAGATCTCTTGTTACCGGGGGCTGTTAATGTCAACAGTGTAATGTTTTAATGTCGAAAGAGGCAGAGCGGGCAGGTTTTTTCCTGTGTTAAAAACCAGTGAGTGCAGCCATGGCATTCTGTGCCATGGCTGGCTGTGATGTGCTGACAGGACACCTGTTTATATCGGGCCCAGAGGCAGATGGTCTACATGGCTCCCAGTCCCAGAGGAGAAAGCCTGTCAGCTGAGCCCCAATTAAGGAGTCACTCCAAGTCAAACAGGGGGTGGGATGAGGGACTCGGCGAGAGAGAGAGAGATGAAAAGTCATACAGAGGTAGTGTCTGTGATGTAAAAGAGAAATAAACCCATAGAAAAAGCAGAGATGCAGACGAATATGAGCCAGCTCAGAAAGTTTATTGTGTTGAACTTAACGCTTTGCTTTTCGTCCTGAGGCACATTAGCAAAGTGCATCGCCCTCTCTATGCTGCATGTTTCTTGGCTACGGAAACAGAATTGTGTGATTTCCGGCATCAGTGATGCTACCAATGTTAGAAAAACTAAAATTGAACTGAACCCAATCCAGGGATTTTTACTGGCTTGTCATCCGGGTAATGAGTGAAAAGAGCTACAACAGACTATCCGTCCGTCCATCCATTATCCGAACTGCTTATCCTGCTCAGGGTCACGGGATCACGGGATGCTGGAGCCTATCCCAGCAGTCATTGGGCGGCAGGCGGGGAGACACACACACACACACACACACACACACACAAGGACAATTTAGTATGGCCAAGTCACCTGACCTACACGTCTTTGGACTGTGGAAGGAAACTGGAGCACCCGAAGGAAACCCACACAGGCACGAGGAGAACATGCAAACAACAGACTAGATGCATTCAAAAGCATAAGTCATGTCAAGCTTATTTGTATAGCCCAAATTCACAAGGTAGTCCTGAAAGCCTTTACAGTTAGTACAAGATAAAACAGTATACGACGCATGACACCCTCTATCCATGGACCCTCGACCCGAATGAGGAAAAGTTCCACAAGAAAAACCTTATCAGAAAAACAATATGGGAGAAACCTCAGGGAGAGTAACAGAGGAAGGATCTCTCTTCCAGGACGGACAGACATGCAGTAGGAGTCCAATGCACAAAATACACAAAAATAACAGAATTATAATGTAACCTAATTTAGCAAATTTAAATGTGTTGGGTAATAACTTGCGAAGAGAGTGCAAGGCAAATTTAGTGAATCTGTGACCATACAAGACAACATCAGGAACCCCACAGATGGAGTCGAGAGCCGGCGGGACCCCGCACCACAAACCAGCTCAGTTCAGTGGGGCCTTGCAGAGAGAACGGACTTCACATGCACACAAGAGGCGAGGCAGACTTCCTTGCAGCATTCACACGGAGAGAAAAATGAGACGAGAGAAGTGACAAGAGCGATGCAGAAGTTGTCATTGCTAAAACTAATAGTATAAATGCAATTTTATTAAATAAGAACAGTGCAAACATTAGCATAAATCTCCAGGAGGGTTGGACTGTGACCAAGGGAAAACAGGATGCATCACAAACAGGTACCAAAGTCATCAGGCGGTCAAACGAGAGAGGGAGATGATCCATGGTTATCGGATGGTCTATAGAGGAAGAAAAATTGTCCTGGAAAGAAAGATAGAAAGAGAGAGAGAGGGGGACAGGTGCACAACATGGACATATATGTGCTCAGAGATACAAACGGTGCGATGCATTCAGAAAGTTTAGGGACATTCTTGTCTGCAGGACAATGCCAAGAGATTGCTGCTAAAACCTACAGCCAAATCTATTGAGACTGAGACCACCCCAAAAGAGGATGGTTGTGACAGAGCTCAGAAGGAAGTCAAAACTATTGCGTGGTATTACTTTCAGATTATCTCATGTTAAATCTTGACTGTACATATCATATGAACTCCCATTTTCCTGGCAGATAAATTTTGCATATAAGAGCAACATCTATCAAATATTTATTTATCGTGGCACTTTAGCCTGTATTGTTGCATAATCAGAAATCAGGAACATCTATTTATCATTCCATTCCATGCACCTGCGGACATGAAAGGAAATATTGTTTCCCCCAGCCCCCAGCAGTGCAACATAAAGACAACAACACATATCCAAACTGCAAAAAAACTACAAAACACATATATCCAACATATCAACAAAAAAAACAAAAAAATTCACTGTCCAAGAGAGCGAACACCAGGATGACTGTTGGACCTACCGGTCTGCATGGGCTAACAGTTAGCTTAGCCTGTCCCGCTTCCGCGTCCTGCCAGACCGCCCTCAGTGTTTCCTCTTTGGGTGCAGCTCCAAGCAGGGCCATGGTCCCTGGGCCCCACAGTAGACCAAGCTCTCCTAGCCGATCCAGCGCCAGCTCTCCCAGCCATCACATGAAGTGTACGGAGAATTAATCTCCAGATTGATTAAAGATAAAATACTTGGCTGCATTTCATCTCCTTGTGACCAGTCTCCAGACAACATTTGCTGAGCATGTTTTTTGCAGTGGTGCCCTGTTAGATTGCCGTACAGTTCAGGCTGCACTGGTGAAGCCTGCTGACACTGAGGAGCTCTACTGGCCTAATTGGGCTAAGTTCCTGGCCTTAACAGTTGTTGTTGAGTAAGGAGATGACACTACTCAATCACTTACCTTGCAGCCTTGCACAGATTTTCCTAGTGTATTTAGGTATTTCAGCAGGCAATATTTTGGTCACAAAACCTTGTTAAGTTTTTAGTCTTTTGGGCCTAAATGCCAGAAAACCATATATTGTTTGTAGTAGTTTGGGTTGTTTTGCATGCGGACATTTTTACGTAGCATCTTACATGTGCAACATTGCTTGATCGCACATAACACCACATACACACACACACACACACACACACACACACACACACACGCATACGCACGCACACACACATTTACACACGCACACACACACACTCTCAACAGTCACTTTTCATGGGAAATGTAATTCTTATTTTTGGCATCTTAAGTAGTTTGAGCATGTTAAAATGCTTGACTTCGCTTCCATTTTACTCGTAGGAATCAGGAGGGTTTTTTTATAAGGGTTATTACCCCAAAAAGTATTTTGTTCTGCTGGCAAAATTTCAGCAGGGCTTTGTTGCTGGCAATCTCCATGCTTAAAAGTGCTCCCTTCGCCTCACCAACTATATCCTTTGGAATGGAGATGCCATTTTGTCAGGACCTGAGTGCAAACAGTGAGCATCCCATTCCTCCGTCCCACTTTTCTGTCCATACTCTCACCCACTTTGTCTCACCTCCTTTTATTTCCTCCGTCTTTCTGAAACACCAGTCTCTCATTATTGAGAATCCTCTTGACCTGCTAGCCCACCTGCTAGCTTTCCTTACCTCTTATCAGCATGCACCCGTGCACATGCGCACGCACACACACACACACACACACACACACACACACTTTTTGGGGAGCACGCACTACGTTTAACATAATTTGTCTCATTGTCTGAGCTGAAGACAAAGCGATTCAGGGAGACAGTGGTCCCCAGTGGGCCAGGTGTTCTCAATTCTATTTCTATTTCTCTCTCTCTCTCTCTCTCTCTCTCTCTCTCTCTCTCTCTCTCTCTCTCTCTCTCTCTCTCTCTCTCTCTCTCTCTCTCTCTCTCTCTCTCTCTCTCTCTCTCTCTCTCTCTCTCTCTCTCTCTCTCTCTCTCTCTCTCTCTCTCTCTCTCTCTCTTTCTCCCAATACATCTCTCTCTCCCTCTCTCCCAATCCATCTCTCCCTCTCTCTCCATTTGTATATCTTTAATGTGTGTGTGTGCATCATCCATTTATTCTTTATTTATGTGTGTGTGTGTGTGTGTGTGTGTGTGTGTGTGTGTGTGTGTGTGTGTGTGTGTGTGTGTGTGTGTGTGTGTGTGTCTCTAATGGCCCCAAGCCTGGTGTGTCTGTGTGCAGCTGCCTGCCAAAGCCTCTCCTTTGTGCTGCCTGCTCCCTACCATTGTCAACGCACGCCCCCTTGTCCATTCATGGTGAGCCGGCGGATGGGCTGGGGGGGAGTTGGTAGTGGGGGAGTAGGGTCTCGCTTATCTTAGTGTCCTTTTTTTGAGTGGGGTAGATGGGGAATTGTGTATTTGTGTGTGTGTGTGCATGTGTGTGTGTGTGTCTCATTGTCGTTTTGCCGTGTTCCTATTGGTCAGTGGGCAGACACTGTTAGGAGGGGATGGTAGTTTTCATGTCGCTCCATCTGTCTGCACTCACACTGCGGCTTCACCCTGCCTGTCTTGGGACTCTGCGCTCTGCAGCGCATCCATAAAGGGAAGATCCAATCACACTGGACCGCTGCTAACGCAGCGAAGAGGCTCTTTCACTGCACTTCAAGACTCCTTTGGATTGCCAACTTTGCTCTCTCCAATTCTCAGTTGGATCCAGAGATTGTATTTAAGAGAGGAGTTTTGTCATAACCAGGGGTGAACTCTGCCGCTGTGAAAACTTGGGAAATTTTTCCAGAAAGTCCTAATTTTTGTTTGCCCGTGGCAATGACCAAAAGTGCTCCTTCAGGAGAAAAACAGTAAGAAGTTTTTACTTTTTTTTGTATTTTTTGTCTCCTTGGAGCCCTGCGGTAAGTTTTGGGTATTTATTGGATGTATTTGGATACTTATTTTGTTTGACTTTTGTTCATCTGAAAGTTGTGCATTACTAAAATTATCAAATCCTTTTCCTTCCACTTTGTTGTGGTCAGCAGTTTCTCGTGGGCATTATGAAGACGTCCACACGGTTTTCATACTTATCTTTTTCACGTCCTTTACATGTGTGTCATTCTCTTTTTCTGCATTAAAGAAAGTCTACCTGACCATGTCCCTCTCTCAGGCCTATCAGTCTACTGCTCTGTCACAGTGCTACTGGACAACTTGGGATCTGTGAATTCTTCAGAGTAACTAAAGATTAAAAACTAACAGACCACACATACAAATCTCCATTGAATGCATCAGATTTAGCATAATGAGAGAGTGAGTTGGCAAGATGACAGGAAAACGTCAGCGGGATTTGCCTCTTTATAACATGACTGATCAGGTTGCTGTATTCTTTGATTTGTATCCAAGGGGTGCCTGGCTGTGACTGCTCCTGAGGATTTATGCTTACGTTGCAACAAAACCTGGGAAGACAACTGTAAATATGCAGGATGAGTGTCGGTCTTGATGGGAGAGTGAGAGAGGAGGGGGGGCGGCAGGGTCAGGGTCAGGGAGTGCTAGAAAGAGGTTTGCTTCAACATTGGTCCGGGTGTGTGCTTTCTTGGTTTAAGTGTACGGTGGAAGCGAGTCACCCCTCTTGTCCCCTTCCAGCTTTGGCCACATGGCAGCGGTGATATGTGTGTATGGTCTGGCCCTCCTTGTGTTAACCCAGCAGCAGATGAGCTGGGAGACACCACCAGTTGCTGGAAAGGAAAGGAGAGTGGTGGTGGTGGGGGTTGATGATGAGGAGGGTGGAGGGATGCTGTCGGGGAGGTCCCCTGTGGCTTCGGAAGGCATCTGTTGCCTATACATTCCCCTTTCCTCCTCCTCTCCATTCTCCATCCATCCCTCCCTCACCACCCGTTGGTCCCTCTCAGACGTCACCGGCGCAGCGGAGCAGCTCTGCTCAGCTGGGCCAGCAAATGGCAGCTCTATGGTGGCCCTCAGGGGCCGGTCCAGGGTCTCGCCCCAGGGGAGCTTGCCCCTCCATGGGCTATCTCCTCTTCTTCTCCACCCAGGACCCAGGGGAGCTAACCCTGGACCACCAGACACACACACACACACACACACAGTACCAGCCCTAAGGCAGTGCAGGCAGGCTGGGTCACTGAGGTGGAGCTCACAGCATCTGCTCACTACACTATAGAGGGGACCCCCCCACACACACACACACACACACACACCTCCATGGTGATGATGTTGATGGGAGGCAAGTTGGCGCTCTTCCTTATGTTTACTAGAACATTTGTAGTTTGATCTTTCACGATAAGATCCGTTACAGGACCAAGCACAGCTCACTAATGAGATCACTAAACTTCTCCCACAGTTGTGCTTGCCTTACATTTTACCGTTCATAGAAATCATTGGACAATTATGCCGTTGTTTGAATAAAAGAATGATTCTTTTCATCCGTTTGCAATAAACAGTTGGCCTCAGACCTTGCCACGTTATGCGTACATCGCGTGGTGCCATGTTGTAGATTAGTCTGTCAGGTTGGCATGTCTTATCGTCTTGTCCTCCGGGTGTTCAACTCTATCCTACCGACAGCTTAGTTTGTTGCTCAGAGTCAACCTCACTGGCAGAAATTGTGGTGTGCGGTGGCAAGCAGATTCAAAAACGGAGGAAAAATGGAAGCTTAAACTACATAAAGAGACAACTTAATGCCATGGCAACACTACCAGCTCTGTGTAGTGCAGTGTGGATGGGATAAACAGGCTAAATATCTTATATCATTATATAAATAATTTTCTGATATTGTTACACAATAAGTTTAACACGGTACTAACATGGCTAGAATTTAGACTCACTCGAGGACTTGAATGAGTGGAGGCCGTTGGCTCCCTGCACACTTCAGTTGTACTCATGTCAATGTAAAGATGTTCAGATAAAACGTGACCGCCAAGCAGCATATCATTTGATCTTGAAAGCCAAACATGGTGAGGAACATGCTTGTAGTGACTCTATATAGATGCAGGTTTCCCATTAGATGGATTTCATAGCCTCCATCAGGTTAGGTGATTTGATTTCATCCTTCCTCTAGACACTCTCCGACTTGTACCGGGATAACATGGACGTCAAGAGTCGGATGTCCAGTTGGTTGGGCATCCCTACAGACACAATTGGCCGTGTCTGCGGGTGGGAAGCCGGATGTGGGTATGTGTCGCTGCACTAGCGCCTCCTCTGGTCGGTCGGGGTGCCTGTTCAGGGAGGGGGGGGGGACTGGGGGGGAATAGCGTGATCCTCCGACGCGCTACGTCCCCCTGGTGAAACTCCTCACTGTCAGGTGAAAAGAAGCGGATGGTGACTCCACATGTATCGGAGGAGGCATGCGGTAGTCTGCAGCCCTCCCCGGATCGGCAGAGGGGGTGGAGCAGCGACCGGGACGGCCCGGAAGAGTGGGGTAATTGGCCAAGTACAATTGGGGAGAAAAACTGGGAGAGAAAAAAAAAGGAGTCAGATGTCACATTGCGCTTGCTTATAGGGTTTTACACTTGTGGTTTCATGATATTTCATCATCATCAAAAAAAAAAAGACATGTAAATCCCGACGGTGCAAGACCACCGTTGTTGGTGTGGCAGTGATGACCTGTCTTTGGTGGCATTGTTCCCAACTTTGGTGTGACAAAAGCATGTTGCATTGAACTAAGAGAAGCTTGCAGGCGTTTTCATTTCCTTCATTAACAATATTCAGGAAGAGAAGAAGTCATTCTACAGTGAACAGTCACCCACACATAGCAGTGCTAGTGTGTTATAGCTGTATTTAGGTGAATATATTTCGTTTTGGCTTTGGTATAAAGGGTATAATGGAGGCAACGGTGTCTTGCAGAATAGTCATCTCTCTCTAATCCCCATAACCGGTTTAGTCAACCTTTTATAATGATCCTTTGTCTTAGAGTTCAGATCCTCACATGCCTTAAAGACATGCTGTAGGGAAAATATCTTTTTCACCCATTTAGCCAATCATTCACGCTGGATTAATGCCAGCAACTGCACATAATTTGTTTTGTTTGTTCCCTTTTAACATCACCTTGCATTTCTTCTTCCTGGAAAACAGATTTGTGTGTGTGTGTGTGTGTGTGTGAGTGTGTGTGTGTGTGTGTTGCTTGTGTCATCTTGTACATGTGTGTGCATTAAATTGGAATCAGAGATACGTATTAATTAAAGCTGTATGTGCCAACCTCCTCTCCCCTCTGTATCCTTTTGAAGCTATGACGTCACTGCCACCCGTTACGCAACACTGAGAGGTAGTTTTCAATGGTGGTACAAAGGAGTGGTCCAGTACTGCGTTTATGGTTTCTCTTCCCTGAAAATGTCGTTCCCTTTCTCTAGTGTCCACTGGCTTCAGTCCTGTTGGTTGGATTTTGTCCATTTCCAGATGCAGAGCTTCTTTTTTTTTTGGATTTCCCCCCTTTTCTCCCCAGTTGTATCTGGCCAATTACCCCCACTCTTCTGAGCCGTCCCGGTCGCTGCTCCACCCCTTCTGCTGATCCGGGGTGGGCTGCAGACTACGACATGCCTCCGATACATGTGGAGTCGCCAGCCGTTTCTTTTCACCTGACAGTGCGGAGTTTCGCCAGGGGGACGTAGCGCGTGAGAGGATCACGCTATTCCCCCCAGTTCCCCATCCCCCCTGAACAGGCGCCCCGACCGACCAGAGGAGGCGCTACTGCAGCGACCAGGACACACACCCACATCCGGTTTCCCACCCGCTTACACGGCCGATTGTGTCTGTAGCCAAGTCGGAGGTAACGCGGGATTCGAACCGGCGAGCCCTGTGTTAGTAGGCAACAGAATACACCGCCACGCTACCCGGACGCCCTATGCAGAGCTGTTTCACCGCTTGCTATGTCCCATGCAAATGTTGGGCTTCGAGCGGAAAGGGCGAGAAACGCTCTCTAAAAGCCATTTCTGTCTGTTTTATGAGTGTAACCGGTTATTTTTTTGCCCGGTGCGGGATTCGATACGGGGTGTACTGCACCACAAGGCGACATCACTAACCACTCGGCTAAAGGGTCAGACCCGTTAGTTAGGGACTAACGTGTATTATTAGTAGTTTACAGTCGTCACCCGGACGTGCGCCCTCGCGCTTTGTTATTCCCGCGCTCCGAAGAGACTTCTGAGGATCTGCACACTTCCGGATCCCACCGCTGCCACCAATGTAATCGGTTATTTTCTTGCCCGGTGCGGGATTCGATACGGGGTGTACTGCACCACAAGGCGACATCACTAACCGCTCGGCTAAAGGGTTAGACCCGTTATCTAGGGACTAACGTGTCTTATTAGTAGTTTATATAAGGAAGCATGCAACACGTTTCAGAGTGAAACCACCGGTTGTGCTGAGCTGCAACAACGCTGTCGAGCCAGGTCTTTAATAGCCTGCTGGTGCACAGGGGACATATGGCGTTGTGATGCATACAACGTCTTTATAATGTACCCAAGCATCACAACATTGTTCAGTCATGGATTACAGTTCGCATTTAACGCTTGTACAAGTCGTGGTTGACCTAGGCCTGTCCTAGTAAACGCGCTAGACACGAGTTACAGTCCCACTAATGAATCCACTTCAACACCATATCTGTGCATCCGTTGTTAATTCAAACAATATAGTCGCCCACAAAAAATAAAATTGGTAGGACAACGGCTCATCCGCCGAAAAACAAATCTCACTCCCATGGAAATGTGTAAAAAGGTACATTTTACAAGTAGGTCAACTATGAATATGAAAAGTAAAGCACATAGTTGAATAATGATGGTAAAAACTGAAATCGTTATGTCCCTAATGTACATACCATGCATACAATATGTGTGTGTTTGTGTGTGTGTGTGTAAAAAATGATGCAGCTGTAGTATCAAGGCATGACAATACTGCAGTTTTTGAGGTAGGATGGTCTTCAGCCTGCTGTGTCACTGTCATATTTCAGCTGACTCTTCACGGAAAGCCGTCTGGTGAACAGTGACTAAGGCTGTTGTGACGATGTTGCCATGGTTCAGTGTGTGTGTGTGTGTGTGTGTGTGTGTGTGTGTGTGTGTGTGTGTGTGTGTTTAGAGGGGTGGGTGTGTTTTCTGAATAGCCCCAGCCTCCGTCTGTGTGCACCGTGCAGCCCCGATGAACAATGCCCTCTTCGCAGGAGGCCAGATTGGGTGGCAGCTGCTTTGTTGAAGGGCGGCAAGCCAGACACACTTCTCCCTCCCCGCCCCTCTTACACTGCCTGGTGAACCCCACCCCCGTCTCGCTCTGAAACACACACACACGCACACGCACACGCACACACACACACACACACACACACACACACACACACACACACACACACACACACACACACACACACAGTGACACACTTACACATCCACACACTCTCTCCTTTTGTACTCCTTTTGTTGCAAGAGGACTAAATTATTCCATTTCTCTTGTGGCATTCATGAGACAACCATTGGCACAGCAGCTTGGATGCTTGGGGTCAGGCCATTAAGAGGCCCCTTACTTTTACGGCTCTCTGACGAGAGACCACAGAATCGTTTAGTAACAAACCTTCAGTCCAGAGCGCCTACACGTCTCTCTGGGCTATCTTTAATGCAGCGTTGGTAGTTGTCCCATCGCTTCTTTTTACTTTCACTATGTGGCTCAAGCCAGTTAAGACCAAAACCTTATAGACCTAAGTACAACATCATGGGTTTGAATCTAGCCTGTGTTGCATGTCATTCTCTCTCTCTCTCTCTCTCTGTCTCTCTCTATCTTGCTATCTCTTTGTTCAGTTGCATTTGCTTTCCTATCTGATAAAAAGCAAAAAATTTATAAGTCCAAAAACCCATTAGCACAGAAACACACACACACACACACACACACACACACACACACACACACACACACACACACACACACACACACACACACACACACTTATGCAGATATACAATATATAAAATTTTTCCACACATGCACACTATGGGACTATAGGGAGTTGCTTATAACTGTCAGTTGACTGCCAGACACAGGTGCATACATTTTGTCCCGTCCACGATGCAAATCTGCGATTTCGTGTTGAATTTGAATAACAACCACAGGGAGGTTAAGCCCTCAACCTTAGCCCCGTTTGAGGTTCCTATTGTTGGAGAAAATGACAAGAATAGATAAAGAATAAGAGCATCCTAGCCTTGTTTCCAATTTGCGTAATCTGCCACACAATAAACAAAAGATGTGATGATCTGCTTAGGCGTTATTAGGCATCAAACAAACAAGGCTGAACTAGATTCGTGGATAAAGGGCGTTTAAGTCATGGATGGCTTTTGTTTAGTGAGAACCTTTCAGCTGTGTGTGTGTGTGTGTGTGTGAGAGAGAGAGAAGCAGTGTAAAAGGATGTAAGGGGCAAAGGAACACATCCTTTCTTTAAAGGGGTCACTGAAGGGGTCTTTAACGGGGTCCCCATCACAAGAGGTCCTTCTTTGTTTCAACTAATCCAGCAGGCTGGGCTTTTGCGAGGGAAATATACCAAGGCTTTGAGGAGCTTTTATGAGTCATCTATCTGACAATCATAACTCCTTAGTGAAAATATTTTTTTTTCTATTTTTTTTATTTTCCCCCCTTTTTCTCCCCAACTGTATCCGCCCCCCTGAACAGGCGTCCCAACCGGCCAGAGTAGGCGCTAGTGCAGCAACCAGGACACATACCCACATCCGGCTTCCCACCCGCAGACACGGCCAATTGTGTCTGTAGAGCCTCCCGACTAAGCCGGAGGTAACACGGGGATTCAAACCGGCGATCCCTGTGTGGATAGGCAACGGAATAGACCGCTATGCTACCCGGACGCCCCAATATAGTTTTTCATTTGAGGAATCCTAGAAAAGTTATCACGTGATCACCTGGCGAGTACCCGGCAATTCCCTTTATTTACTGATCAATTTTGTGATGTAGAGTGAAACCAACTGTGCTTTGTAATTTCCCCTACCAAACAGACGTTTTAGTTAGAAATCGGAGACAGCTAGAAATCAAATGTAATGAAAATTTCATCTTTTAAAATGAGCTTTTCACCTTTTAAGTCATTTTTGGCCTCATGGATTATACCTGAAACGAAAAACTATCTTAAAAGCTATGCTCAGAAGGGAGAAACAGCTGAAAGTGTAATCTTATGTGAACCTGATATCTTCATATGTCCTGAATGGGGCGGCATGATGGCCCAGCGGTTAGCACTGTTACCCCATAGAAAGAAGGTCCTGGGTTCGAACCCCAGGCTGTCCCAGGTCCTTTGTGTGTGGAGTTTGCATGTTCTCCCCGTGTCTGTGTGGGTTTCCTCCCACCATCAAAAAGACATGCATGTTAGGGTAAATACCCCTGTCTGTGCCCCTGAGCAAGGCAATGGAAAGCAGAATTGGAGTTGGTCCCCGTTTGCTGCAGCTGCTCACTGCTCCTATGCAATAGGATGGGTTAAATGCAGAAGACACATTTCATTGTATCTGAACAACTGTACAATGACAAAAATAAAGTGGCTTTCTTCTTCTCCTGGCTTTCTTTCTAATTAACCGTCTCTGAGTACAAAATTGAAAGCTCCTGTATTTAAATCCTCTCAGGCGGATAGAGAGGTATTATTTCTCAGTGTCTAAAGTATGATTACTTGTCTGCAGGCGTGTGTTGAAAGGTGCAATATTGCACCTAATAGTCATCACTGAATATACATCCTACATCCTGGTGGCTTGACGCCGTTCACATGGGTTTTGGGGGAGAGGCTGTTGCTTGTTCAAGATGTTTGGTGTTTTGTTTTGTTTTTTTCCTGAAGATGATGGATTGCTCTCCTGACAGCTGAGCTCACTGCTGCTAAATGCAAATCAGTTTAAGTGCAGGAAGGAGTCAGGGGAGATTACAGTTTCCAACCTACACTCATGAAAATACCTTCAGTGTCCTCTGCCAAGCAATTTATACGTTTTTGGATTCTCCCTTTTCATAGTCTCCCACTCAGAATCCGCAGAGTCAGGTTTTATACTCATCAAGGGTAAAAACGGGAGGAGATAATCATAGGGAAACGTGCAAGTAGCTGATATGTACGTATCTTGCTATCGGCTCACAAAGGCAAAAATTCCCTATTTAAGACTTCAACTGAGTCTCAGCACATTGAACTGTTTGGTAATGTTAAGTATAACATCAAGCCAAAACTAGATTTCAGATTATGCTCCCTCAAATATTACAGTTTTCATTTTGTGAGAAATGTTAGGGAACAAAGTCACATTATCATCAGATAACATCGTTTTCATCCCAATATGATACCACTGAAAGACAATTAACGATTGTGTCGGATCACTGCCCAGCCTACTTTATTTTGCTTTTAACAAGTGCATTATAAATAAATGCATTATTTTTACTTGTATTATTGTTTTCATTGCAAAATCGCTTCACAGTCAAGATAACCAAAACCTGCTGACGCAAGGTTACACAAGGAAAGGAATGGGGGGTTAAAAAAGAGAGGAAAAAGCCATAAAGGCAGGAATGCGACCTAATTAAGACAATGGACGAAAGGTGGAGTTGGGAAATGGAGGCAGAAAAACCTTGTTAGTAGTTCACCTTGCAGCAAAAAGAGTTGGGGAAGACTAGGGACTATGTTTCTTGTTAAGCTGTAAAGTGTAAGGTCTGGTGTCAGTCATTAAGCACTTAACTTAAAGTTAACCTAGGCTCTTAAAGTTAACTCTGATCATAACTAGGTTTAGGAGGTGGCTTGTCTTGTTCAGCACTTACGCCACAAGTGACAGGTACTCAATAGACAGTGGATCTAACATCAAATTACAAAATGATATTTTGCTTTGAATAATTTGGGAATTTACGGCAAAATCACTGCTGCTATATACAGTTAACGTGTGTTTGCGTGCAAGTGTACATATATATATATATATATACATATATATATACATATATACATACACATATATATATACACATATATATATATATATATTAAAGGTTTTTTTTCAGAAACCGTCAATGGTGTTGATGTAAGTGCTCAACAAATGAGGAGCGGAATATTAAGATTCTTAATATATATAGTATATATACTATGTGTGTGTGTGTGTGTGTGTGTGTGTGTGTGTGTGTGTGTGTGTGTGTGTGTGTGTGTGTGTGGCATGGTGTCCCAGTGGTTACTGCTGTTGCCTCACAGCAAGAAGGTCCTGGGTTCGAACCCCAGGGTTGTCCAACTTTGGGGGTCACCCCAGGTCATCCTCTGTGTGGAGTTTGCATGTTCTCCCCGTGTCTGCGGTGGGTTTTCTCCAGGTGGGTGCTCCGGTTTACCCCACCATCAAAAGAAACATGCATGTTAGGGTTAATACTCCTGTCTGTGCCCCTCACCAAGGCAATGGGAAAAGAATAGGAGTTGATCCCTGGGTGCAGCATGAAGGCGGCAGCCAGCTGCTCCTAGCCACACAGATCACAGCTACGATGGGTTAATTTACAGCAATTGAATTTCCCTAAGGGGGAAATAAAGGAAATTTATACCCAGAAAATTGTTGAAACATGATAATATTTGTTTTCTTCTTGCTTTTGTACTCAGTTATCGTTTATACATGATATACTGAAAAGGGTGTAAGAATACAATGGTTGTAAATTGTGTGCAAAGTTAAAGAAGCATCGTTCACTTTAGCTTAATACACTGAACTATTTGCAAGTAAAGTCTAAAGCTCAGCATTTATCCATGGGTACCTATATTTACATCCACAGGTCTGTCTTCACCCACATCTTTTGGAAAATCACTCTACCATTGCGCCCAAATGTTAAGCAATACAACTGCCACATTTAACATGTCCATGCTTATGAACTCGCCACTTCAATCAGCCTGCATATCATCCTCTTTTATAAGCCCTGAAGAATACAACCCATTTCCCTTTTGTCCCTCCCTCCTCCTCAGGCTTCCCTCCTAAGACTGGTAACTGAGTCGTCAATCATCAGCAGTAACAGTGGGGTCAGCTAGGTGTCAGCGAGGTCACGGAGGGCGTGGGGCTGGATGTATGAGACGGCTTCATGGGCCTGAGGGACCATCTGGAGGATGGGACAGGCCGCATCCTCAGCCTGGGGCTGGCTTTGGACTACCTCCATGTCGAAGGTACCGAGCGCCAGGCTTGTCTGAACATCTCTGCTGACTCTGTGCATGTACCAGCCTCTCAGGCAGCAGAGGTGGCTGTGAGAGGCGATGCCCCGGCTGACAGCAGCCAGAGTGGCAGCAACAGTAGTAGTATCTGTTGTACTGCCAGTAGCACCAGTTCAAGCAGAGGCAGCAGTAGTTGCAGTAACTGCTCAGAGGAGAGTGCCATCTCTGACAGTGAAGATGAACAGGTCCAGGATGGCTCTGGTTCTGAAAGCCATAATCTTGACCCCCATCCCCCAAATTCTTCCTTTCATGTTACTCAACCAGTGGGACAGGGCCTGGAACACACCCACTCCCCTGGAGACCCTGACCTGGTGGGGAAAACAACCCCAGCAGATCCCCTTACAGAATACCACTCCAAGATGGAGTTTGCCCTGAAGCTGGGTTACTCTGAGGAGCTGGTCCTGCTGGTGCTGAGGAAACTAGGTTCGGATGCACTCATCAACGATATTTTGGGAGAACTGGTCAAACTGGGCACCAAGACAGAGATGGAGCAGCGAGGCGTAGGAGGAGGTGAAGGGGGAGAAGGAGGCTCAGCCGTTTCCCAGTCCTCCTCTTCCTTCTCTCTCTCTTCTTCGGCCTGGTCTTCTTCTACCTCCTCCCTGGACTCCTGCCGGCTGCTGTGTAAATCTCAGCTCCAGGATGACAAGGAGAATCTCCGGCCAGTTGTTGTGGATGGCAGCAACGTGGCCATGAGGTGAGGCTTAATCCTGGTTTACACCAGATGTGTTTTTCAGTTGTTTGTCTCTCAAAATAGAAAACACATCCCAACTGTGTCCTATGTGCACTACGGGGACCCGTTTCATATATCTTAGCTTATTTTGTTATGCACATGCATAAAGCCAGCACTTATTCTTAATAAATAAGCTCTCAAACCATTGATATATCATTACGTGTAACAAAAATATTCAATTTGACCGAGAAAAAAAGAACAGGTTGTTTTGATTTGGATTTACAATCCTCACAGGCCTACAAAGAAACAGTATAGTGTAACGAAACAGTATAGTGTAACGTGCATGGATAAGTAGACACGCTGGCCGCTGGCTGGCGGGTCTGATCCTTTAGTCTAGCGGTTAGCGATGTCTCCTGCGGTGCGGGCGATACAGGTTCGCTTCCCGGCCGCGGCAGTTCCTGTGGTTGCGTTGTCCCCCGAATTCGCTACATTGGTGTCAGAAGTGGGATGGGGCGACCGTAAGGCCATCGGAAGCGTTATGCGCCCTGAGGCGTGAAGGAGCTGATATGCTTAAGCGTTGGGACGCGCTTCCCGAAGGAGGGGGGTAGTGTAACGTGCATGGATAAGTAGACACGCTGGCTGCTGGCTGGCGGGTCTGACCATTTAGTCGAGCGATTAGTGATGTCCCCTGCGGTGCGGGCGATACAGGTTGCCGGCCGCGGCAGTTGCTGTGGTTGCGTTGTCCCCCGAATTCGCTACAATAGATTAATTTTTCGAATTTGTCTCCACAACAAACCTGGTGGCTATATTTACTAGGCTCAATTTTTCTTCTAATATGTAGTTCCATAGGGGTCATAACAACTGGAGTAAAGCTATTTCCTTGTATTTCATGTGTTTATTTCCCCTGTTTTGAAGAATTTTCAAAACTGTTTTCTTCTTTTTCTCCCTAACAGTCATGGAAACAAGGAAGTGTTCTCCTGTCAAGGCATTAAGCTGGCTGTTGATTGGTTCTTGGAGCGAGGTCACCGTGACATCACAGTGTTTGTTCCTGCCTGGCGGAAGGAGCAGTCCCGTCCTGATGCACTCATAACAGGTGACAACCAGTCATTCAAGGCTTGTCCTTTCTCATCTAATGTGTGCCAATGAAAGCACGCATTACTCAAGGGCAGATTGGACCCTTACAGCAGCGCAGAGGCACTGAAAGCCAAGGGCTTAGGGAGGGACCACAAGCATGGAATTTTCTCAAGAGTATTTTCTGGAGGGGGCATTGATAATATCACCAAAGGGGAGTAAGTTTCACTTGACCATTGGGGGGGACACATTTAGTGGGGGGTCAGGGGGTCCTCCCTCTGGAAATTTTGAGCATCACACATTTAATTTCCTGCATTCTGGTGAATTTGTATGCACCAATTTGCTCTTTTTCTACATCAATTTATTGTGGAAATGTCTTATTTATGTAAAAGAAAAACAACTTTCAGATAGGCTAGCCTATAGTGACACAAAAAGGAAAATAATGAAGTAGACTGTCATTATGTATTTCAAATATTTATTGTCCTTCAGCTATTGTTCACAAACAGTTGGATTCACAAAAATAACAACACTTCACTTTGAAAGTAGTAGATGCATTTGAACTAATACAATACCCTTGGCACAAATTGGTTTGTAGATGTACCTATTATGTTATCTCATGTGCCCGAAATTATCAGTTCAAGTTCATTTAAGCTAACATAAACGTCTCTAGGGGCTGCTGTTAGCAAGCGCTAGCTAGCTAGTTCGTGAGGGGGTCTGAACTGATAACCCCAAACACAAGTTATAAACTAGATAAGGCTATAATTCATCCGGAAATACGTAAGAAAATCTAACTCAGAAACCCCAAACGTAAGAAAGGGTGGTGTACTGGGATAGACAAGCAAGCTGGCTAGCTACGTTACTTATACTTGCTTACACGATCATTCATGCTCCGGTCTCCTGGTTGTCAGGAGCAACTGCAAGACAGCAACGAGGTCGACAGTCCCAGTGGCAAGGTTGAAATGGTATGGTACAAGCATAGGGGTGTATGAAATCGTTGGAAAACAAGTATGCATGGCATTTTAAGTAGTTCGACTGTCTGTGTTGTTATTTTACCTTTTTTGGCGAGGGAGTTAACATTATCATTCATGACATATTTTTTGGGGGGGACAAATTCACCTCTTCTAAATATTGAGGGGGACACGTCCCCCCTGCCCCCCCCATAAGTTACGCCCGAGCAAGTATATCAAATCTGCTGTTATCTGCTGTAACAGACACAGCCATTAACAGTAGCTTAAAAATATATATTAATGAATCACTTTTAGGATATCACTATACATGTTTACTTATTTTAATCACTATGAATAATATTTACCTATTTACAGTGCCACACATTCACAGATGCAGCACCGTTCATTCTGCCACTTGTTTACTCAAAATGACAGGGCCTCTTATACAGGTGTCTTACTACAACTGTGAAACCTTTCCTGAGACTCACCGTCTCTGTCCCTCTGTGTGTTGCTGATGCTGCCCTCCACAGATTGTTTTACTGTTATTGTCTAATGGCACAATTATTGAACAGTTGTATTGGCCCTTCATTCAGGAATCAGGAATCAAGAGCCCTTTATTTGTCATTTCACCTCATGTACTTGCACACATGAAATGCAACAAAATGCCATTATCCCCCAGCCCACAGCAGTGCAACATACAGACAAAAACACATTCAAGAACTACAAGAACACACATATTCAAACTAACACATATACCCAAACTTAAAAAAATTGTTTTTCTTTGTATAAGGACTTTATCAACTAGTATTTGTAACATTACAGGGGCCTTCCTATTTACACAGTGGCGGTTTGAGCCTACAAAACATTTTCTGACATCCACCTTTTTTCTTTTCTCTGTCATGTTTTGGTAAACCCTGACCTGGTCCACACACACACACACACACACACACACACACACACACACACACACACACACACACACACAGGTTAATTATGGAAGGAATTAATGAACTTTAACTTGACTCAATGCTAATATATGCCATAATGACCAATGGGTGTTAATGTGGGCAACTGGAGGCTATAACATTAGCATAAGTTCACAGTAGCTAGCTAATGTGAGCTGGCACACATTTAAATTGCTAAGTAAACATTTACACTAGCTAGATGATCATTACCATGTAAGATGTAATGCCTCCACATCCATTTTAAACACTCACCATCAAAAACCGGATTGAGTTTCCAAATTTTTGAATTAACATAACTACAATATAAACGCCTGTCTCAAATAACAGCCTGTCTCTAATAAAGGCCAGGTGTGCTACGCTGTTCAAACAAATACACGAAGTTTTACAGGTATGATCAATGTAAAATTAGCTAGCAAGCTTGCTTAAATAGGGATCTGGCTGGGGTTAAGTTAAGGCACTTAAGGCGGTAAACACAGTCTGGTTGTGTTTTTATTTTGTTGATGGGTAAACTTTATCTTTGCTAGAACACATTACTTACAAGGCATCTGTCACAGGACTAGCCTATGGTCCTAAAGCAGTCACCAGTCACACCAGCCAGTAGACTCACTCAATAAAGACGCAACTCACTGTGGAGATGGAATCTGGGAAACGTAGTCCAATAGCAAGCAAAGGCATCAGGATGACGTAAACCGTTAACGTCATTCATTCATTCATCCAAACCGCTTATCCTGCTGTCAGGGTTGCGGGGTGGTGGAGCCTATCCCAGCAGTCATTGGGCGGCAGACGGGGAGACACCCTGGACAGGCCACCAGGCCATTACAAGGCCACAGAAACATAAGTTTTTAGAAATCTGCTCTTTAAAACCCGTTCTAAAAGCGCTCCACTACAGTGAACTAAAACTACGTTTGTGGGTGGACTTAAGGCCAAAATGCATAGAAAAGGCTACATTTAAAAAAAATACTTGTGTACATGTGGACAAGGCCTTGTATGCAAAATCCACAAAAAAAAACAACCCATCATATTCATATACACAGATATGATAATGGAGATAATGGAGTATGTGTGTGTGTGTGTGTGTGTGCGTGTGCGTGTGCGTGTGTGTGCGCGTAAGAGCCAAGTGCATGTATGTGCGTACATGCTATAGATGTGGAAATTACTTTAGGTGTTATAAATCTCTTTCCCCCCCTATATTTCATGAATCATTCCGTGTGGCAGGTCATTTCCCAAATTCCCACTTAGTATATGCAATGGTTCAGAACACTGAGCAGGCTATATGGGAGGGGTGGGGGGCATAAACAAAACCTCAAAATGTGTTGCGTTTGTGTGTAAATTGTTTGTGTGTAATTGAAATGTGCCAGCAGAGTCAGCTTCTATTAAATACGTATTTTCAATTATATAATTTATTTAAAAATAATGTGTTGGGGGGGGACGACAACATGTTTTTCAGAAGTTAGAGGGGTGGCGTCACGAGATTTTAAGGAGGATTTTCGAAAACCACTTTCAGCTGTAACTGACCTGTACTGTTCCTTCCCACAGCAGCCACTGCTGGGACGGTCTTGAGCAAACTTGAGCATTGCCAAAGTGGGAATTTGTCTGATTGCAAGTTGCACAGGGTGGCGTTGAAAGGGCATACGTACTCAAACTTATAAAGATGAAAGAAAAAGCAATTTTGACAATTTGGGTTTCTTTCTATGTTGTTTATATAAGAGAGCACTTGTTTAAGGTCAGCACACGTCGGCACAGAAACAAAGCAACGAGTTACATGACTTGAGTCAAATGCCATTTGTAGCACACAGCGAAGTGCCAGCTCACGCCTGTCAAATATAAAAGCCACGTATTTAGCGCTGTACTGTGAAACCAGCACACCCCTTTTCCCTACAGCCAGTTTGTTTGTTGGGGCCTTGGCACATGAGAATAGTAAAGTGTTGTTAGTATGTGCAGAATGCCAAGTATAAGTGCATCGACTTCAGGCTAGATGCTAGAGATGTGGAGATGTATACATTTAACATCGCCGATGGGTTAGTCTCGTAATACGTCAGGTATCACGTGTTGGCAACACATCCGCCATGTTGGAAGACAACGGCTCCAATCCGTACGATACTGTGTCCTTCTCACTGCGCGATGCTAAACGTTTTCTAAACAGTCAGGGTGGACAGGATTTGTTTCAAGGTTTGATTCATACAGAATAGCTATCGTGGTTCGATATTTTACAATGGTTAATTTCTGCGCTGTTTTGGGTTGTTCCAATGAAGCCGACAAGAGAGCGGAACAAGTCATACTTTCGCTTTCCAAAGACAATCAGCCATCAAGGAGAAGAAACTCGAAGGTTGTCAGAGGAAAGAAGAAGAAAATTGATATCGAGGATAAGTCGGGAAGATCTTACAGATGAAAAATTGGTATCATATAGAAGTTGAGATACCTGCTTTTACAAAAGGGAAAACGCAGCTTCGTCCTTTAGAAATAGAAAAATTGCATCTGTCCGCATCATGTGGAGTGTGTCATTGGCCTAGTACGGAGAAAATGTACAGTTTTACAAGGAATTTTACCAAGAGACTACCTCAGTAATAAGGATAGTGCTGGTATGACAACAGTGGAATTGCCTTGGTTTCTTATGCATTGACAAATGTGTGTGACTGAGTAGTTCCTTCAGACTGATACAACGTTCAAGTTATATATTACTCATTGTATAAAACTTTGATAATTACTTTTTAAGAAACAAAAGCATTTGAAAATAGAGACATTTCAATTTTATTAGACATTTTTCAATTGTGTGTCAATCATCATCAGCAGTTATAAGCTAAATCTTAAAATTACATGGTTTGAATATAATTGGTACAAGAGAGAGAGAAACTGGTTGTTTTGTAAATTTGTTAACATATGGTCTAACATATCGATAAGTGCGAGCTTGTACATAATTCTTGATCGAAGCCATCGCGGAACTGCATGAGATTGGCCTATCAGCCGAAAATCTTCAAATCGAATCGGACCCTTTGTGCCGTTAGGCCAGAACTTTGCAAATTTTATTTTGCAAACTGTTTTTCGAAGAGTGGATCTCAACTGCGATGTTTTATTTCCGTACGTTTGTCCGATTTTTGCTTAAAATTTCGTTCCTGTAAACACAGATTGACAATGAGAACTTGAGTGTGACAGTGGTTGCTAAGGTCTCGCTGTCCTCCAACATGGCGGAGCTGTTCTTTGTCAATGAAAAAGTCACGTGAATATCTGTTATTTTCTTCAAAGACAGCTATTTGTTCCCCCATGAAATAAGAGGTACGGACGGAATACTTTAATCCAATATTGTATCATACTTTTGCTGGTGTTGTGGCGGTACACAATTGAGGGTAGATTCACCAGGGGTTGCTGCTCCTTTAAGGCAGACATTCAGAGTGCTGACGTAGGCACTGCTTAGAGTTTCCGGGAGGAGCCATGTTGGCAGCAGCCTAGCGGTTAGCTGGTTGCTACGAGAGACTGAGCTGTATTGGTGTTGTTTTGTATGGAGAGTAAACGGGATTGACTCGACTCGATCTCCGTCTCCTCATTCCTGCACTCCCACAATGTCTTTTTTCATTGACTAACAGAGTAACTTCTTCAAAATAAAAAATTTTACTTAAAAAAAACCAAAACATTTTTTGCATATCTTTACACTTGATCAAGGGTAATAAAAGACAGCAAAAATGCTGTTAAATGTTGTTGGGTGGCTTAGTGGCATAGTTGTCTCACAGCATGAATCCTGGGTTCAATCTAAGCTCCTGTTTGCAGAGTTAGCTGAATCAGTGTAAGTATGAATGAATAGTTTATATACCCTGTGATGGACTGGCGACTTGTCCACGGTGTCTCCCTGTCTTTTGGAAGAGTATCCTGTGGGTATATAGACTTGTGAAAAAATGTTGTTGAGTGAAAAAGCATATGATGTAATATAACTACTGCTAAAGTGCTACTGCATTGATCCTGCATTAGTACTGCCTTCAATTCTTGAATGTTTTACAGTTGACTTGTATTCCTCCGTTCTTCTCACTGTAATGTAATGCAAATGCCTCCTAACAAACTAGTCACTAAGAGACTAACTCGTGTTGGCTGAAAAGGGAGCAAAACTTGAGTTGTGTGTGTGCTCACAATCGAGCAGTCATGTCCATGTGTACCCCCATTGACTATGGTTCAAATCCACCTTTCTCTTAAATAAACAAACACTGAGGCGAGTGTACTGACCACTCTGTAAGAAAATAAAAAATCTATGCAATTCCTCTAAAGCAAAATGGCAGCAGTAATTTAGCAAGTAAAACTAAAAGAAGTATAAGAATTAAAATTGACAATGGCCACATCATTATATTGGCTACTGCTGGTTTTCATAATATTGCTGTTTATCATCATGACCTGCAGTTCTCTCATCTCTCTCTCCCTCTCTCTTCCAGATCAGGAGATACTGCGTCGACTCGAAAAAGAGAAGATTCTGGTCTTTACACCATCCCGCCGTGTGCAGGGCCGCCGTGTGGTTTGCTATGATGACCGCTTCATAGTCAAACTGGCCTATGAGTCGGATGGCATCATCGTCTCCAATGACAACTACCGTGACCTGGCAAATGAGAAGCCAGAGTGGAAGAAGTTCATAGATGAGCGCTTGCTGATGTACTCGTTTGTTAATGACAAGTAAGGAAGTCGCTTAAAAGCTGGGCTTTGACTTCAAAAATAACACTTTCCTCTTCATCAAGATGAAGGGAAAAAATATGTACAACATTGAAAAGGTGTACATTTGGGATATCTAGAAGAGGTTATTGTGAGACATTTAACTTGTTATTGAATCTTTAACTATAAAAGCACTCTTTGTGTCACCCGTACTTCACTGGGAACAAAAGGGGGGGGGCTGAGAAAAATAGGGAAAGTGAGAATCATTTACAAGGGAAGCAAGAACTGTGAGCTAGAATTGACTATGAAAAATATCCCTTAAAGCTTCTTTGAGGAGTGCCCAGATCTTAAGAGGGTTGTTGAATTATACCATCAGGCTACAAAAAACCTTTACAACAGGGTTTCTTAATGGAAGATTATCGGATTTCCCTGTGGCTGCACTAAAAGGATCCTAGTTTGTTGACGCTTTTATATTTCATTGAGAACAGTCATTTAATTGGTGATTCTAATCTATAAACTGCATATTTAGGTTTATGCCGCCTGATGATCCACTGGGTCGCCACGGGCCCAGTCTGGAGAACTTCTTGAGGAAGAGGCCCATCATCCCTGAACACAAGAAGCAGCCTTGTCCTTATGGTAACAAGACTTCGGTACTCCCTGGTTTTGCTAAAAGAAAGCTCTGGTATTTTTTTTTACCCAAGCCCTATTTTCCTGTCGTTGTAGTCAAAGCAAGTGATGGGTTGCAGAATCTTTTAAATTGGTTCACTATGGAGCAAGCTTGTGTCAGCTGACTGGTGGGCACCAAGCTGCAATGTAATCCTTAAGGGCAATAGCGCTTTCCAAATAACATCCATTAAAGGAACTCTTTTTTAGCACTAACACGCTTTGAATGTTATGAGAGGAGTCTGAAGAACCTCAGACGATATCAGTCATGGAATTACATAGATATTAGTCCATTTCTAACCCAGACTAGACGTCTCATTCTTTAATCCTGTGAGGGATGAGTTGTTGCACAAAGACAACATTGAAAGCATGAAGAAGTTGGGGAGAAGTGCAAAAAAGTCCATCACTGTGCTGATTTACTGCACTAGTATTCTCTTTTCAAAATGGAAGGTGTTTCAGAAACTTCTCATAATATTCTCAGCCTGTTGGCATCAAAAACGAGCTTGTTACTTGGTGAGTGTTATTGCTCTGAAGGATTATGCTTGACTCCTAACGATGGGAGGTAAAAAGTGCTAAAGTTTTTCGTTAATTAAACACATCGGTTCCTTATGTAAGGATGTATAAATTTAACATATATACACTACCGTTCAAAAGTTTGGGATCTCCCAAACAATTTTGTGTTTTCCATGAAAAGTCACACTTATTCACCACCATATGTTGTGAAATGAATAGAAAATAGAGTCAAGACATTGACAAGGTTAGAAATAATGATTTGTATTTGAAATAAGATTTTTTTTACATCAAACTTTGCTTTCGTCAAAGAATCCTCCATTTGCAGCAATTACAGCATTGCAGACCTTTGGCATTCTAGCTGTTAATTTGTTGAGGTAATCTGGAGAAATTGCACCCCACGCTTCCAGAAGCAGCTCCCACAAGTTGGATTGGTTGGATGGGCACTTCTTGCGTACCATACGGTCAAGCTGCTCCCACAACAGCTCAATGGGGTTCAGATCTGGTGACTGCGCTGGCCACTCCATTACCGATAGAATACCAGCTGCCTGCTTCTGCTCTAAATAGTTCTTGCACAATTTGGAGGTGTGTTTAGGGTCATTGTCCTGTTGTAGGATGAAATTGGCTCCAATCAAGCGCTGTCCACTGGGTATGGCATGGCGTTGCAAAATGGAGTGATAGCCTTCCTTATTCAGAATCCCTTTTACCCTGTACAAATCTCCCACCTTACCAGCACCAAAGCAACCCCAGACCATCACATTACCTCCACCATGCTTAACAGATGGCGTCAGGCATTCTTCCAGCATCTTTTCATTTGTTCTGCGTCTCACAAACGTTCTTCTTTGTGATCCAAACACCTCAAACTTGGATTCATCCGTCCACAACACTTTTTTCCAGTCTTCCTCTGTCCAATGTCTGTGTTCTTTTGCCCATCTTAATCTTTTTCTTTTATTGGTCAGTCTCAGATATGGCTTTTTCTTTGCCACTCTGCCCTGAAGCCCAGAATCCCGCAGCCGCCTCTTCACTGTAGATGTTGACACTGGTGTTTTGCGGGTACTATTTAATGAAGATGCCAGTTGGGGACCTGTGAGGCGTCTGTTTCTCAAACTAGAGACTCTAATGTACTTATCTTCTTGCTCAGTTGTGCAACGCGGCCTCCCACTTCTTTTTCTACTCTGGTTAGAGCCTGTTTGTGCTGTCCTCTGAAGGGAGTAGTACACACCGGTGTAGGAAATCTTCAATTTCTTGGCAATTTCTCGCATGGAATAGCCTTCATTTCTAAGAACAAGAATAGACTGTCGAGTTTCAGATGAAAGTTCTCTTTTTCTGGCCATTTTGAGCGTTTAATTGACCCCACAAATGTGATGCTCCAGAAACTCAATCTGCTCAAAGAAGTGCCCATCCAACCAATCCAACTTGTGGGAGCTGCTTCTGGAAGCGTGGGGTGCAATTTCTCCAGATTACCTCAACAAATTAACAGCTAGAATGCCAAAGGTCTGCAATGCTGTAATTGCTGCAAATGGAGGATTCTTTGACGAAAGCAAAGTTTGATGTAAAAAAAATCTTATTTCAAATACAAATCATTATTTCTAACCTTGTCAATGTCTTGACTCTATTTTCTATTCATTTCACAACATATGGTGGTGAATAAGTGTGACTTTTCATGGAAAACACAAAATTGTTTGGGAGATCCCAAACTTTTGAACGGTAGTGTATGTTAGTAGTCACAGATGCTTTAACTTGCAGTATTTGCGACTTTTTGACATTTTCTGCAAGGTAAAAAAAAAAAACTGAACCCAACAAATTCCATATAATTTCTGGCCACTATGGATGATTTTATGCTGGTTATTGTAGGAAAAAAAAACAATAACCACTAAGTAAGAGACGTGTCTATATAGGATGGATGATTTTTTTTTACTACTTTATTTATCCCCGTGGGGAAATTATTCTTCTGCATTTAACCCATCCTAGCTGTGTAGCTAGGAGCAGTGGGCAGCAGCCATGAAGCGCCTGGGGACCAACTCCAGTTCGTCTTGCCATGCCTCGGTCAAGGGCACAGACAGGAGTATTAACCCTAACATGCATGTCTTTTTGATGGTGGGAGAAGCCGGAGCACACGGAGAAAACCCACTGTAGACACGGGGAGAACATGCAAACTCCACACAGAGAACGACCTGGGATGATCCCCAAGGTTGAACAACCCTGGGGTTCGAACCCAGGACCTTCTTGCTGTGAGGCGACAGCACTAACCACTGGGCCACCGTGCCAAACTGATTTTTTTGCTGGTTATTGTAGGAAAAAAAATCCAATAATCACTAAGAGACTTGTTTCTATATAAGAGATTAATAGCCATTGCAATTTTCTTGCCTCAGGAAAAAAGTGCACATATGGACACAAGTGCAAGTTTTACCACCCTGAGAGGGGCACCCAGCCCCAGCGTGCAGTGGCTGATGAGCTGCGAGCCAGTGCAAAAAGTTCCTCGGCCTCCAAAAGCCTGCTGGGAGACACCCTGATGGGGAAGAGCCACAGTCTGTCCACCAGCCAAGTGGAGGGGACTACTGAGATAGAATTTTGTCAAGGCCCTACAAAGGGACAGTTGGACTCTGGCCCTCATAACTTCTCCCTCAGTGATCTCTTTGAGGACAGACTGGGAGTAAGGACCAAAGTGGAGGCCCGCAGGGGAAGCAGCAGCAGCAGCAGTAGCTGTAGCAGTAACAGCATCCTGGGACAGTCTGCTTCAAGGGGGACTCTCTCATCAGCAAAGCAAGAACGAAGTGCTCACCCTGGGGGTGGAGGTGGAGGGGGATCCAGGGCTGCTGGACCCTCAGGACATAGCCAAACTGACACTTACTCCACATGCAAACCAGCTGAGCAGGGCTACAGCTCATTAATTAAGGTGTACTCTAGCCGCAGTCAGGTGGTGCCACAGAGTCCTGATCAGTTCTTTCCAGCTGATCTGCGAGCTGGATCTCTTCCGTCGGACTGCAGCAGCGAGGGCAGTGTCAGCTCAGACTCATTCTCCCCCGACCCACTGTTAGAAGATCACCCCTCCTGCCACCATCACCATCACCACTGCCCCAGCTGGTACCCATATCCTGCCAGTCTTGGCCAGTACCCACCTCATGGCTACCCCAAGCACCAACCACTGCATAGACTACCTGCTTTTGGCTCGGAAGAACCTCCGTCTTCTCACCCCTTGCATCCTTTCAAGGCCCCTATAGCCTTCCTGCAACCCCCCCTTCAGCAACCATCTCTGGATAGCCGTTTGGGGTGCCCTGGGGAATACCCAGCACCTCCAGCATCTTCACCCTTGAGTTCTGCTCCTCACTTGCAGTCTCAAAGCTCACCTCTGTGCCACAATCTCCTCTTCTCCCCCTGGCGGGAAAGTGGGTTCCAAGACTCCCGCTTTTATGAGGAGTCACCCCTCCATTCCATGAGGGGCTACCGAGAACTGAACCAGCATCTGTCAAACTGGGGCCCTCACTACCAGCAGCCACCTAAGCCTTTCTATGATCCTTTGACCTTCCAGAGCCTTCCGGAGAGTCGCGAGAAGGCCTTACCCTCAGTATGGGGAAGACATACTCATCCATCACCTCGTGGCCTTTCCACATCTCATCTATCCCAACTTCTACCACCTTCTCAAACCCCAGGGTTCCCCACCCCCCACAACAGCCACCCACCCTCAGCTCTTCAACACCAAGAGCCCCCAGGTTTGGGTTGGTACCAAGATCTGAGGGAAAAGGTGTTTGTCAACCTGTGTAACATTTTCCCCCCAGATTTAGTCAGGGTGGTAATGACCAGGAACCCCCATGTGACAGATGCTCAGCAGCTTGCAGCAGCTATTTTGATGGAGAAATCCCATTGTGCTCGCTGATCGTAGTGGATTGGGTCGTGGTGCTACCTGTCCATTGCTCTTGCAGTTTTCCCCTCTGCAGGGGAGGCGATGTTGGTTAAACTGGTCATCATTAAGCAGTGCCTGCCATTTTCAGCCCAGAAAAAAAGGCTGGAACTGTTAAATTTGGGCTCCACTGTGGTAGCCTACAACTTTACCGCACACGACCCTATTTGTTTCAAACTGCTGATGGACTTCATATATAACTCCTAACTAATCTCAAAAATTTAAATAGTTTGTACAACCAGGAGGGGCTAAATGGCATCTGTTGTAGAAGCATATATTTTAGTCAAATTTTGTAGAAGAAAATCCCAAATATACCCTATTTTTCTATAAATGTTGTAGCCTCCTCTATGCCATGCTTTAACATAGAGGCTACCATCAGCACTTAAGACCAGAATAGTCAGTGTAGTCATTATACACTGTCATTGTAGTCTGGAATCAAATGTGTATGTCACTCTGGAAAAGACTATGTTCCCATGTGCTTTAGGGAGGCTCTTGTAATGTTTTAAGAGTCACTGTTTCATTCATCCTTCATTAATTTATTTGGTGTATTTCAATTTATTTCCCATATTTTTTGACAAATGTTCTGTTCTAGCACTTTTCATTATTGTTATATTTTTACTTTGGCTTTTGTTTTAATTTTTGGCAATCATGTTGGGGTTTGAGGATAGCATTTTTCTTTTTCTTTGAGTTGGCGCTGTAATTCCAAAAACAAACAACAGTGAAATTGTACAATTAGACAAAAAATTTGCCCAAACATCAGTGTGTTTGATGCTTTAATTATTCAATGGATAAGTCCATTTTTACAAACAGGTTGTAGATCAGTTGCGGTGTATGATTTTATGGATTTTCCCTTGGGGGAAAGGAACCACAAGCTTCAACCACATATGAAGGTCTAAAAAACTCCTCGAGAAACCCCCAAGGCACTGTTTACTTTTGATTTTGAGCTCACTTCCTCTGTCAGGGTAGCCCTTTCGGCTGACTTTATAATTTGAGTGGTTTCAGTACTGATTATTATTATAATTTTTATTTTTAGTTTCTGGTAATCTGTCCTCAAACCCCACAATAGTTTTAAATCATATCAAGATTGCTGTTGAGGGCACAGTTATCAATAAAAGTGCAGTTGCACTGAAGCAGAGTTGAAATTGAAAATTATTTTTTTATTTAAACCTTTTTTAACTTATTGATGTCCTTTTCTTGTGACTTGTGCGAATATATGCGATGTTATCAGGGGGTGGGGGTGGGGGGTGGGGTAAGAACAGAGATCTGCCCTCAGGGGTGTCATCACTTTTTGAGTTTGTCAGAGGACACAGCAGATGTCATTTTTCTGACAGATGAAATGGATGCGGTCTTTGCATTCACTTCCTTCTTGGACAGGGTATTTCTGGCCTTCGCGTTACCCTTCTGGTAAAGACACTGAGACTTGCAGCTTTCCAGTACAAGACATCAGAAAACAGATCAAGAAAGAGCTGGAAACAGCATAACAAGGAAATCTCCTTTTATGATACCAGACATTTCGCACAATGGACACCGCAACAATAAAACAGACTATACTCACACAGGCACAAAACACTTGAATTTGTTTGCTTCTCTTTGTGGCCAGAGGACCTTCTCTCTTCATTGATACAAATTGTATCCTGTTAACTTAACCCAAATCATTGTTTTATATGAGAATATTTATACAAAGAAGTATTTTTGAGTATATGTGGCAAACTCTGTCACATTTTTTAGGCGACTCAGTAGTATATATATATGTATATGTATATGTATGTATGTATGTATAAGAAGTGGTGTTTTTATTTTTAGCGCAAGTACTAGAGAGAGAGCATTAAATGCAAATTTGTTTTCAACTAAGATGATGGTGGTTGAAAAGGGGGGGGAACAAAAGTTTGTTTTGGATTATAATGTCGTTGAACTCAAAATGTGCTTAAGTGCATGGATTTGCAGCTTAATGTGTAAAGCATGACATTAACCTTATCAGGATTAGTGTCTACCCATGCTAAAAAATGTTACTGTACACATAGTAAGGCAGTGTGGGTAAAGGTGCTCACCAAATGTCAAAACTATTCTCTCTGGTGTGTAGTGTATGTTAGATCTGGGAGCTCTTTTTACCATAATTTTTTTTTTTTGGGGGGGGGGTTGTTTTCCCCCTTTTTTTCCCCAATTGTACCTGGCCAATTACCCCACTCTTCCGAGCTGTCCACCCCCTTTGCCGATAGGGGAGGGCTGCAGGCTACCATATGCCTCCTCTGATACATGTGGAGTTGCCAGCTGCTTCCTTTCACCTGACAGTGAGGCGTTTCGCCAGGGGGACGTAGTGCGTGGGAGGATCACGCTATTCCCCCCAGTTCCCCCTCCCCCCTGAGCAGGCGCCACGATCGACTAGAGGAGGTGCTAGTGCAGCGACCAGGACACATAACCACATCCGGCTTCCCCACCCACAGACACGGCCAATTGTGTCTGTAGGGATGCCCGACCAAGCCGGTGGTAACACAGGAATTCAAGCCGGTGGTAACATGGGGATTCAAACTGGCGATCCCCGTGTTGGTAGGCAACGGAGTAGACCGCTATGCTACCCAGACGCTCCTCTTTTTACCATCTTAAAGAAGTATTCCATACTTTACAGTTCAGGACCCCAAATATTTTGTGTGTCACCCCCCTGCTACCATAAGTCAACGAAAGATAAATTCAGGGATACATTTCAATATGCCTGTGTCCCAAAACAAAATGCTAGTTTTTTAAATTGGTTTACTCGGCTGAAAACCTTATGGATGCCTGTCTTAAAAAGCTATATTTGATTTATTTTTTTTTCCGTTTGCCCTTTCAAACCTCCCTTGAAGAAAAGCTCTTTTCAGGGGATTTACGGTAACCAGAAGGTGTTGAGTGAGACCGAGGGTAATGCTTATTCACACTCAGTACTTAATCATTTCCTCAGACAGGAGTAACTGTTAGGAAATATACATCCTTTCATGGGGCTACAGTATTATGTTTCACTTCACTCAGAGAAGGGTCAGTTTAGCTGTTTTTTTGATGGCTTGATTTTCGTTGACTTTACATTTTGATGGCAGAGTTAAATGGGCAAGATTGATGAGCTAACCCCAAAGGTAGATACCATACATACAGCTTTGCAGATGACTTACCCTGGCTCAGCTAGTCTAGTACTGTGTTCTAGCACGGGCCAATATGTCCCTGTGTGCTAGTAATACGTCCTGGGCCAATACGTCCCTGTTTGCTAGTAATGCGTTCTGTGCCAATATGTCCCTGTGTGCTAGTAATGCATCCTGGGCCAAGGCGTCCCGAGCCAATATGTCCCTGTGTGCTAGCAATGCATCCCAGGCCAATGCATTGCTGTGTGGTAGCAATGTGGCCTGGGCCAATGCTTCCCTGTGTGGTGGCAATGCGTCCCAGGCCAATGCGTCCCTGTGTGCTAGCAATGCGTCCCGGGCCAATGTATCGCTGTGTGCTAGCAATGTGTCCCGGGCCAATGTGTCCCAGGCCAATGCGTCCCTGTGTGCTAGCAATGCATCCCGGGCCAATGCGCCCCTGTGTGCTAGCAATGTGTCTCAGGCCAATGCGTCCTCGGCCAATACGTCCCTGTGTGCTAGCAATGCGTCCCTGTGTGCTAGCACAGGCCAGTGTGTCTGAGAGCCATACAGTCAGGAGAAAGAAAAACACACAGACAAACCTCAAAGTGGCTATGTGCTTTGTTAACACATCTATCTCTTCTGAACCACGTTCCTTCTCAGAGGGAAAGGAAATCTACTTTTCTGACACTGTCAGCTGTCTTTAAAAGGTGTGGTTTAGAATTATATATATATATATATATATCTGCAAAGGAAGATATGAGTAAATCTACCCTATTTTTTTCAATCTGGATAATGGGATTGTATGTTATGTGTTACAATGTTTTGTTTTGGGGGTTTTTTTTACTGCCAAGTGCTTCGAAGCTTCCATTCTAAACAATGTATGTAGTGTTTTTGATATATTGATGGATGTCATTTGATGGTGGTTCTTTTTCAGGGGTTTTTCATGTGGTCAGAAAAAGTGCTAGTTTTTCAGTTCAGTTGCGTTGCTGCTCTCAGGACTACCCAGCGAAATCCAGATGTTTCATCCAATGCAGACGCTGATGCAAGGGGAAAAAAAGCTAAAATATCAAAAGACCCCTGTTTATGAAAACCTTTTACGTGTCTTTATTGCCATTATGCTTTAACTCAACTTCACCTTGCTACAGAAATGTAGAAACCAAGTTCGCTGATACTGAATTTAGTTGTTTTTAAAGGGGGGGAAATGAAAACAAAAAACAAAACAAAACAAAAACCTGCCATGTAATTGGAATGGGATATACCAACTCTTCCAGGACCAAAGCCAAGAGGATGGCTAGATGTTTGAATGATGTCTCTTTTTTTTTTTTTTTTTAATGTGTCCTTCTGCTCATGTGGTTATGGAAAACCAAAACTGAACAAAGAGAAGAACAGGAGTGTGACAGCAGAAAATATCAAGCTGTTATCTTTATGACACTCGAAGAGTTTCATTCAGAATTACTATGTTGGGCTTTATGTAGAAAAGAAGGAAACAAATTTAAAAACAGCACTGGTGCTGTCCCAAAATCTGTTATCGGCATTGTCTTCCTAAGTTTTTAAAAAGCTTTATCCAGCTTTAATCCTGGCTCCTCCTGTCGCCAGTTTAGAGTACTGTTATTTTTATTAGTGAAAGGTTGCTAATGCAAATGTTACAAAGAAAACATGAAACAAAACAATATTCAAATGTAACATGAATTATTTAAACCAAATTAAAATTCTCTGCTTCAAAACTATGTACCATTGTTTTGAAGAAAATTCTCCTTGAAATTCATCAACTCAGCCGTAGCAAATTCTCTATAACATCAAATAACATGTTTTTGTTTTTCAAAGTGAGATTTACCTTTAGCTCACCATCATATTGGTTTCACATTGGTTTTTTTGTTTTGTTTTGTTTTTTGTTTTACTGCTTTTCAGATGTCTAATTTCAGAATGAAACTCCTCATGGCGTTGAAACTGATCTCTGAGCTTTAGGCAATAAACCCAAAAGGAAAAAAAAACTTACCGGGAAACTTTCAGGGAAACTGTAGCTAAATGTTAACGTGTGTGTGTTATGTATTACGAAGTAATAAAGCCCTGCTCAGGCTTTCATATATTGGCAAGTCTGTGTGTTTGTTCACATCACAATGACTAAACTGCTGCAGGCATGACTATGAAATGGGATTTAGGGAGGCTTCACTGGTTTTCCCCAGAATCTTATACTGGCTTTACACTGTATCAAAGATCTGACTGGTATAATGAAGAGTATCTTTTTTTCCATGGCTGTCTTATCAGAGGAGCTTTCCCCTTGTTGTGTTTGTACTTTTTCTTGAATGACAAAACAGGCTTGGGTTCTTTATTGACACGGTGCAATCCTTACTTACACCACGCCAGCCAACAACCAAGTAGATCTGCACCCTCTTCCTGGTCGGGTAGCAACAACTAAAGGGCAACCAGTATCATGTACTATGATAACAACACATCTTTCCTTCTTTTAATGCAACTTTTCCCAAACGCCCCACTGAGTACACCGACACTGAAACTTGTGAGTTATGGAGGCAATCCTATTCCTGTGAGTGGAACTCTACATGCCACTGTGTCATACACCAGTAAAAGTATGAGGAGTGAGATATATGTTACACACTTGGGCACAGCCATTCTAGGCAGAGACTTGTCTGCTGGACTTGATATGCAGTTAGTGAATGGTCAGGTTGCAAGTCCGACCTACTCCCCAGTCACACGTCACCCAGATGCTGTTTCATCCATTTCAGAACAGGGCGATGGGGAGACACTGAGCTATGCAAGAGGATTTGTTCACAAAATCAAAGTGTGCACAGATGTGACCCCAATTCAGCCAAGACTGCGCCGCCTACCTTTTGCAGTGAGAGGTGCAATTATGCAGGAGCTTGAGAAGCTTTAAAGGTAGGACATTATAGAGCCTATTGAGTCATCAGAGTGGGTTTCCCCTGTTGTAGTGACCACAAAGAAAGAGGGAGCTATTAGGTTATGTGTGGACTTAAGGGAGCCTAATAAGGCTATAGTGGTGGACAGCTACCCTCTCCCACACATGGAGGAAATGTTTTCAGAGGTCAGAGGGGGAACTGTTTTCTCCACACTGGACCTGCAGAGTGCATATCATCAGGTGCTGCTCCATGAGGACAGCAGAAATCTCACAGCTTTCATCACACACGAGTGTCTCTTCAGGTTTAAACGTGTCCCATATGGACTGGCTTCGGGGCCTAGCTGCTTCCAACGGATGATGACGACCATACTGAAAGACTTACCCGGGGGGCAATGCTACTTGGATGATGGGATCATACATGGGAAAAACAGAATAACATGATGCCCATTTCCGAGCAGTACTCCAGGCCATCAAAGCATCAGGACTGAAACTGAACATGGCAAAGTGCAAATTTAGGCAGGAAGAGCTTGGCCTCCTGGGCCACAGGGTGTCAGCCCAGGGGATACAGCCAGACCCCTGTCATGTGGAGGCAGTGTTGCAGGCACCTGTCCCCAAGGATGCCTCTGGCCTCTGCTCCTTTCTGGGGCCCACTTCATGGTATGCAAAGCTCATTCCCAACTACTCCTCAGTGGAGTGGCCTGTGCGCAGCCTGTTGCGAGGGGATGCTGCATATGTCTGGACCGCAAGTGCACAGCAGAGCTTTGAAACAGTGAAACAGCTGATTGTACACAGTCCTGCACTGACCTTGTTTGACCCTGACCTGGCCAACATTGTAACCACTGACACTTCAGATTATGGGGTTGGGGCTGTGCTGACTCAAATACACCCAGACAACTCCGAGAGAACAGTGGCGTTTGCGTCACGCACGCTTTCATCAGCAGAGCAGAAGTACTCCACGGTGGAGAAAGAAGCTTTGAGGTGTGTCTGGGCTACAGAGAAATGGAGGATCTACCTGTGGGGCAGACACTTCACGTTACATACAGACCACAGCCCCCTCACTACACTACTCTGCTCTAAGGGCTGGACAGAGCTGGTATGCGTATAGCTAGGTGGTCGGCTAGGTTGCTGTCATTTAATTATGACATGCAGTACAGACCTGGCACAGAAAATGTCACAGCTGACTGTCTGTCCTGGCTCCCGTTGCTAACTGCTGATCAGGGACAGGAGGACGAGCTGGAGTTCAGGCACTCATCGGCAGCTTCTCAGCTGTGTTTGCAGATGAATTCAAGGAGGCCTGTCAAGCATGCCCTGTTCAGTCACAGCTGCGTGAGTTCATTGCCACAACATGGCCACACTCAGGTCTGGACCCAACACTGACACCCTACTACAGACTGAGAGCAGAACTGTGTCCTGTGGGGAGACCACCGTCTACTGGTGCCACAGCAACTGCAGCCACAACTGATACGACTGGCTCACGAGACACATCAGGGCATCGTCAGAACGAAACAACGTCTCAGGGACCTCTACTGGTGGCCTGGGATGGATGCACAAGTCGAAGCCACAATCAAATCTTGCCTCACATGTCAGCAGCATGACAAGATAGCTGTTACACATACTATGCCTATGCAACCTGTTCCATTCCCAGATGCTGCATGGGAAAAAGTAGCAATAGACATTGTAGTCCCTTTTGAGTCCACAGCCCCTGGTTGTCATTTTGCTATTACCCTCATAGATTACTTTAGCAAGTGGCCTGAGGTTACATTCATGTTCCAAGTTACTTCTGCATCAGTGATGCACTTCCTGTCTACAGTGTTCAGCAGGGAAGGAAACCCAAAAGAGTTAATCTCAGACAATGGTAGTCAACTGATTTCACAGAAAATGGAATCTTTTCTCAAGGACAGGGGAATTGCACACAAACGCTCCTCGCTCTACTACCCCCAGGCCAATGGGGAAATTGAGAGATTTAATCGATGTCTGAAGGAAAGTCTACTGACTGCGAAAATAGAAGGTAAGAAGTGGACAGCATCAACCAGAGATTTTCTCCAGGTTTACAGGGCAACCAGGCATGCCACCACTCAATGCTCCCCTGCAGAGCTGTTGCACGGACGTCAGGTGCACACCAAACTCCATGTGACAGGCCTCCACAAACCACAGCCTGTCACATCCCTACAAGCACAAAATACAGCACAAACAGTGAAAGAGAAGCAGAGGAAGATGAAGGAGTATGCAGACAAGAAGAGAAGGGGAAAAGTAGTGCATTTTCCTCCTGGGTCTTGGGTCAGAGTTACGAGACCAGGTATACTACGCAAGAGACAGTCAAAGTACTTTCGCCCTCTTCAGGTGTATGAGCAGAGGCCAGTACACTTACAGGCTGTCTGATGGGCGCACCTGGAATGCATCCTATCTCACGTCAGCCCTACCCCTTCAGGGTCACGCGGACCCTGGGCAGGCCCTTCCTCCCAAGGGGGCTGACATAGACTGTAGCAGAGGCCGCCCACATGGGCAGAGGACTATATTATGTGAGGACGGTAAACTAAAGTGTGACGAAGGACTTGTTCATTGCGTATTGTAGCTGTTTGGTCACTTGGTGGGGTGGTGGAGATCAGCCAATCAGCGCCCTTGTTGTTGGATCGGATGACAAGGGGGGGTGCGATACTACGGGCTATCAGATTGCCAAGAGGAGTCGGAGAATTCCAGAAAGACTTTACAAATATTCTTTCAAGGCGGTTATGGAGCTCTTCTCATTCTAACGTGTGTGTGCGCAGCGTGCAGCAAATCGTAAGTAGACGTTGCCACTAGTTTAAGATATAGTCGCCCACGTTGATGCTATGCTGTTAGCCACGCTGATATTTACTGTATCATGATGCCAACTCATTAATTAGCTGGTGTCATTTAGTAGGGACCCACCAGTTGTTATCAATAAACATCTTTGTAGATAACATCTTTGCATTCTTGCCGATGCACCACAGTGGTCACATACTCCCAACCAGCTACAGTTACAGTCCGAGTTAGCAAACCTTCATTACACCCAGGTCACCTTCTTAGCTTTTTTTTTTTTTTAGAAGTTCTCGATCGGGTGGGAATTTAAAACAGGGGTCCCTGTTTTTCACCTTGACCGTAATCACTGAGTTGAGTGTTCTGTCCATGTCAAGGCTGGCTTTGAAGTCCGTTTTTTTTCGGACTAGACTGAAAGGTCTCTCCTCGTCCGCGTTGCTGTGAGAAATCACAGCTACCATCTTTAGTCTCCAGCTTGATCTCTGCTTCGTTCCACACATGCTGTGGAATGTCCTCTTTTCGCAAACTTTAATAGTCCATAAATTCCTCCCACAGCTCGTCAGTGGTGCTGTCATCCCACTGTAGATCAGTGGTTCTTAAGCTGGGTTCGATCGAACCCCAGGGGTTCGTTGAGTCACCCTCAGGGGTTCTGCAGGGGTCAAGACACACACAGTATAGCCCAGTTCACACTAGCAATGTCGGGCCGTTTTTGTCGGCGTCAAAAATGTGGCAACACACAATTTCTCTTCGCCGTGTTAGATTACAAATATTTAGTTGCTTAGTAAAAATGTGTTACACAAAATAAATTAAGCCCACTCGTATTATTCATGACGTCACGCTCCGCTTGGCCACATAGCCGCGGGAAGTCATTTTACATAGGGGGGCAGCTAAAAGTGGGACGAGATTTCGAAAATAACAGGAACCGGCAAAAAAGCCCTATTATCAATAATAGCAAACCATGGTGACAGTGGCATTTCAATTTGTGCACAAAATGTCCATATTTATAAAGAAAACTAATGTTGTGGCTGAGACCACATACACAGACAAATAATTCGCCATGTCATAGCAATGCTTTATCGCTCCGTGCCGAGCGATAAAAAAAAAAACGCCAGCTCGTGGTGGGCAAGCAGCTACTGTCAAGGGCGGACTGGCAATCTGGCAGTTCTGGCAAATGCCAGAAGGGCCGATGCACTTTTGGGCCGCCGTTTGCTGATTTTTTTTTTACGTAAAGAAATTAAACGCAGGCGGCTACACTGGCCTATCACACCGGCCCACTATATAGAATGGGCCGGCCCACTTTCGTAGGGGGAGGGGGGGCTCCCTGCTTGTCAACTATATTGAATGGTGTTGGTGTAACGTGGAGAGCGGCCCCTCCCCAAGTGGATCGGCCCAGGTAGAGGTTATCGAGCTACAGTAACGTTAACAGTAGGCATAGGTTCTTGCTTGATATTGAACTTAAGGTAGGCTACTGTTAACACTCGATTTGGACGTCAGTATTCGTTCAACGTATAGAGTAATCGCATTTTCCCCTCACTTTTCTTTCTCCATTCAGACATCACTCATCTACGTTACAGCAGGGCTCGACCGTTTGTGTAATCCGTTTGTGTTTGCAATGGCAGAGTGGCGCTGTCCGTGTTCCCACTCATTGAATCCCCGGGAAGACTGCGGAAGAAGCAGCGATTCGAAGTTTATTACGACTTCGCTGACAACTTTAACCAAAATATGAGATATTTGTGTCTTGTTATGTTTGTAGTGAATGAAACATGCAAGACTTTATTAACTTTTCAACTCCGGCGAGAAATGTGAGCAAAAGTAATGGCGAAGTGAAGGTGTGAAGCGGGGGCTCTGCAGCCAGGACTGTACACCGTTCGCCAACATTGGCTGCAGCTGATCACGCCACATTGCTTGGCTTTGATATCTGCGCTGCAGGGAACTTGGTGCGCTCAGTAGTCGACTTGTGGCCGTTGTGATTGTGCGTCATTTGTGATTTTCTTTTAATCTTTCAATCCCTTCATACTAACTATGTCGAGCAAAAAAAAAAGAAAGTGGTTGGACGAATACGTACAGTATGGATTCACGTGTATAAAGGAATGTGATGGGAGTCAGCGTCCTCAATGCATGATTTGCAATGCCAAGTTGAGCACTTCTAGTCTAGCACCGGCAAAACTAAAGGAACACTTCCTAAAGCTGCATGGAGATGGGAAATACAAGAACACAACACTCGCTGAATTCAAGGTGAAGAGAGCCAGATTCGATGAAAAGGCTACTCTGCCTGTTCTCGGCTTTGTACCCATCGACAAACCGATCCTCACAGCATCGTACGAAGTTGCGTACCTGATCGCAAAGCAGGGCAAACCACACACCATTGGTGAAACACTTGTAAAGCCAGCTGCGTTGAAGATGGCGAATATCATGCTGGGAAAAGCTGCTGAAGATAAGTTACCCCAAATTCCTCTTTCAAATGACATTATCAGCAGCAGAATAGACGACATGAGTGATGACATCTTGGCTCAAGTAGTTGCAGATCTGATTTCAAGCCCAGCAAAATTCAGCCTCCAACTCGATGAGACCACCGACGTTTCCAATCTAAGCCAGCTTGTTGTATTCGTGCGCTATATGAAAGATGACATGATAAAGGAAGAGTTTTTATTTTGTAAGCCTCTTACAACAACCAAGGCAGTCGATGTGAAGAAACTCGTAGATGATTTCTTCAGAGACAACAATCTTTCGTGGAATATGGTTTCTGCGGTTTGTTCGGACGGAGCTCCAGCCATGCTGGGACAACACTCTGGTTTTGGAGCGCTGGTGAAATCCGATGCACCACACATCATTGTTACGCACTGTGTTCTGCACAGACATGCGTTGGCAACAAAAACCTTGCCTCCAAAACTGGCAGAAGTATTAAAAATTGTAGTTGAATGTTTGAACTATGTGCGAAATAGTGCTATGAAGCACCGCATCTTCAAAGAGCTGTGTAAGGAAATGGGCTCTGAATTCGAGGTACTTCTGTAGCATTCTAACGTTGGGTGCTTATCCCGGGGAAAGGGGCTGAATCGTGTTTTTGCCATGCGTGTGGAATTAGCCCTGTTTTTGCGAGAGTGCCAACATTGTCACGCAGATTGCGTCGAAAATTCTGAGTTCATTCTCATTTTGGCGTACATGGCCGATATTTTCGATGCTCTCAATCATCTCAATCGACAGATGCAGGGCGGTGGGGTCAACATCATCGAAGCAGAAGAAAACCTGAAGGCGTTTAAAAAAAAGCTACCTTTATGGAAACGACGAACAGAGAATGATAACTTCGCAAACTTTCCCCTGCTGGACAACTGTGTAAGTAAGATCGAAGACGTGTCTGGAATTGGAGACATTTCTGTACCTGCGGAGCTGAAGCAAGCAATTCCCATGCACTTAGATGAGCTCGCAAAGTCTCTCGACGGATACTTCCCCACCAGAAAGTCATATCCAGCATGGGTGAGACAGCCGTTCACGTTTAGTGTTGCGACAGCAGATGTCAACGATGAATACCTCGACGAAATCATTGAACTTCAGCAGAGCCAGCTTCAACAGCAACTCTTCAGAACAAGGCTCTCAACGTTTTGGTGTAACCAAATCGTGCCATACCCTCTTATTGCTAAGAAAGCCCTTGAGATACTCGCACCGTTTGTTACAACGTATCTTTGCGAGCAATCCTTTTCGAGGATGGTAGACATGAAAACTAAGAAAAGGAACAGACTTTGTTGCGAAAATTATATAAGAGTGGCACTTGCCAAGGTGAAGCCGCGCATTTCTGAACTTGTATCTAAAAGGCAACAGCAAAAGTCACATTGATTTGCAGTAAATATTCATTGAGTTATGTTTTTGTGTGAAATTCATGTTTTGTTGGTTTTGTTCTTTGAACACAGTGATTTTGTGTGCAACTGATGCATGGTTCATTTTGTGCACAAATACAATGTATACCTATGTTTTGAAGAAATCATATTTTATTTTTCCAATTACGAAGGGTTCGGTGAATGCACTGATGGAGCTTGCAGGGTTCAGTACCTCCAATAAGGTTAAGAACCACTGCTGTAGATGCATCTTGAATTTGTGTGCGATGAACTGCACACTCTCAAAACCATGTAAGGCCCGGTAATCAAAGTCAATGAATTGAGCACGTGACAACAGCTCATTGCCTAGTTGAAAGTTTGTCTTGAGATATTCCACAGTTGCCACGTAGAAAGAGATCACGGCACTGTAGAACTTACTGGCATGTGTGTCACCGACGTCACCATTTTCAATCAGATTTTGCAGCTTGCACTGAGTTGTAAAGCCAATGAATATCTGCTTGTTTGGCTTGAACTTACTGCAGTCGATGTGCATTACATTGCTATGTTTCTGTAATTCTACAGAATCAATAAATTTCTGCATCAATTTTTTAGCATATTTTCCATCTGACTATGCATGACATAAGTTAAATTCAGTGAATGACAGCAATACAGCCTGGTAAAAGAGTAGATACACTTCAGACATATGATTTTGGAAATTGTTACATAGTCGATTGAATCGTGGGTTTTGCACTGGGCCATTCGTAGAGGCAAAGTAACTTTTCAGGGCAGGAAACTGCTTCAGGACCCTTTCAATCGCAGTTTGCAAACTCAGCCAGCAAGCTGAGACGTGTTTGAGAATGGCTGTATTCAACATCACAAAGTTCGCAGCAGCTAGCTAACTCGTTCGTCCTCTTACTTGACTTGTCAAAGTAATGGAACAGATCAATAGCTAAATCTTCAACATCACACGCTATGCACTTAGTAAACCCACTGCCCCCTTTCTTGGCTGCATTATGAATGAAAAGGGCATCCTACTACATAGATGTCTGGATTTTCCCGCAGAAGCCTGGTTTTCACAGAATTTCGGCACCCCATGTTGACCGATGCGTTGTCTATTACAAAAGAAATGCAATTACTCCAGGGGATGCCATGTTCTGTCATGGCATTGTTGACTTTGGAGTAAAGTGTCTGAGCATCTCCAGCATTTGTAGAGCACATGTTCAAAAACTCGTGCGAGACGTGAGTGTGACGCTTTATGTCAGAGCCGTACAGTCACTGGGTTCATTTTTTCTTGAGACCAGAGTCGTTGCTCCCATCCATGCCCATTAAATATGGACCTTTTTATTGAAGCAATAGTAGGTGCAAGGAAATGTGGTGCTAGTGCATCATTAATTATACAGAATGTCTTTGTTGCAGTGGAGGCATAGCCTTTTAGCGATTTCACTGTCTGTAAAGGCAGCTCTGACTAAAGGCCCAATGTGGTTTGCTGTGGCGATTGGTAAATTGTGTTCCACGAGAAAATTAGAAAACAAAACCTCGGCCTTGGTAATCTTCTCTTGCAATGGTGAAGTGTTTGGTAAAAAGAAGGTTTGCAACGAAGCCATACCCACCATGGCTTGTTTCTTTTCTCTGTGCTCCTCGCCATTGATGTGATGTTCAACATCTGTCCGTCCTTGGTGAGCACAGCTTAGAGATCTTTTCCAAATGTCACAGAAAATTTTGTAGACATCCAGTTTATCTCGATGAATGCATCCATATTCAGGAGATGACTTTATCCATTCACTGTTGAATTTGGTTTTATATGTGTGCGCACTGCTTAACTTTCGTTTCGACATTTTTGCTAGCTGTCGCAAACGTCAAGTGGCACAAGCCGTAAGCCTGCTGTTGAGGAGCAAGATTGAGGAATGCATCTGATTGGCTAAAGTAACGCTCATCCAATTAGATGTAGTAATGCTCAACCAATTAGATTTTACCTTGTTCGTGTATTTCTGACACTAACAAAGCAAATCAAACCAAGTAATAAACTAAAGTATAGGCTATTTCATTAACATGTTGATAGAGCTTTTTCCCTTGCTATGTGTGCAGCTAACGAGTTCTGGATGGAATGTGTGAGATTTCGGAACCTGTGTGAAATGGGGTCTCAATGCGTGAGACTTGAGAGCTATGGAACCAATATGATAACAACACACTTGTCAATTAAAAAAGGGTCGGCAGAAGTGATGACATGATGATGATGAGAAATGTCTTGCAAATGGTTGATCTGAAGCCATCTCATTTTTAACACATGTTGCCACCTTCCCATTACTCACCATTCTCCCTCCCGGCTGTGTTGTCAAAATCCACCAAGAATGTCATTAAGATTGTCTTCCTGAAACTATCGGTATGTTTTCACACTATGACAAAATAAAGAGAATAAGTGCCTATCTCATTCTCAACGTTAACACTTTTCATTCGTTAAGGAGGCTGAAAGCGTGGAAAGCCAGTGGTTGTTGTGAAAATTTGAATTCACGTGGTCTTTACCATTAATGGGATTTTGTTCATTGGAGGCTGTTTTTTTTTTGTGTGTGTGTGTTTTTTTTTTTTTTTAAACAACCAGGTGGTATACCCACAAGCAAAAGAATCCAAATCCAACGTTAAGTCTTAACAAGCCCAAAGTTTTTACAGATTTTAACAATAACGGGTGAGGAGGCTTTTTGGTCTGCCAGCAGTGATAAAGTTTAACATCCACAGACACAGGGATTGAAAAATGTCAGGGTTTTCTCTCCAGTAATGAAGTGATTGAACAGAGCTGTTTGTATGAAATCAGATATGTTTCAAAATAGAACAGAGAAACAATAAATAAATGCAGAGAAGATGATTTGCCCATCTTATCTTACAAACAAGTAGGGTAAACCACAAATGTCTTTTCTTAAACACAAATACCTGACGATAATATATTTGTAAAAAAAAAAAAAAAAGAAATTCCACGAATTGATATAATTGTATGCCTATAAATCTTGTGTTTGGGAAAAGAAAACTTGTGTTGTAATGTTGTTATTCTATGTTTAGTACACTGAGAGAGCCACGAAACCGGAGTCAAATTCCATGCATGTGTACCTGCATGGCCAATAAACATGATTCTGATTCTGAAAAAACTTAATCATGCAACTACGCACGATCTGATATCGCCGTGTTGGTGTTGTTTCCATGACATCATGATTAATGTTTCTCCAGGACCGTCATTGCAACAGACTAATCACGTTGTTGTGATGTCGTACCAACGCTAACCTAACATAACCTCAACCCAAACCCTAACTTTAACCGATAGCTAACCCTAACCGATAGCTAACCTTAACTTAACCAATAGCTAACCTTAACCGATAGCTAACCCTAACCTTAACCGATGGCTAACCTTAACCAATAGCTAACCTTAACCGATAGCTAACCCTAACCTTAACCGATAGCTAACCTTAACCTTAACCAATATCTAACCTTAACCGATAGCTAACCTTAACCTTAACCGATGGCTAACCTTAACCTAAACGATAGCTAACCCACAACATAATCCCACAACCCTGTTTTTCCCCGAGTCGCAAAGGCACGACAGCACAACAACATGATTGGTCCATTGTAATGACGGCACTGGAGCAAAATTAATTACAATGTCATAGTAACAACACCAGCATGGTGATATCAGATACACTGTGCAACTACACAGTAAGTAGCACTTGCATCTTTCTTTGTAAAATTTAGCCACAAATGTGGTGCCTCCATACACACAAGTATCAGCATCAGTATCAGCTCTTTGTATTCCCTCCTCCCCATCAGATGAAAAGGGTGTTCATAGATGACGCAGAGCAAATTTGTGATGTGAATTAGGGGTAGGCAGATTGATCCAAATATCTATACTATCGATACCATGTGGGCATAGATACCAGATCGATTCTAGCGCAATGGGATCGATGCCAGTTTCAGTTTCTCTCTTATAAGTCACCCATTTCAACAGAGTAGAACTGTGCAAACAACATTCTATTGTCGTGAACACATACACACACTTTGCTTCTCCTCCACTGCTGTTGTTGTCGCGTCGTCACGTAAACCTATGCATCGTGCGCCCGACTACTGGCACCAATCCGAAACATGCAGTGTTGGCAGAGAGAAAGAGAGGCGCTGTGTGGAGTTATTTTACACATGTAAATGAAAACCATGCGAACTGCATTATGTGTAAGAAGGCTGTTCGCTACTGTGGCAACACCACCAACTTCTATGGTGCAAAATGGTTGCCGTGCATCACCCAGGTGGGTGCTACACATTGGTGGTGGTTGAGGTGAGTTTCCTCCTGCAGTGGTAAGCACCTTGTCTAGATAAAATGCTATATAAATGTAACTCATTATTATTGAACATCTACACAAAAATAAGTAAAATCCTTATGAACTGGTCTGATGTCCATAGTCTCCCTATAGTCTTTCCATCCTGTGTGTATTCTAGGAGTAGCAAGTAGTATGAACATTTCTACAAATAGGAAAACAAACACCATGTTCAAAAGCCTAGCTGCGTCTTGTAATTGACGGGTTGTGTCATTATTTAGCGGGAATGCTTTATCAAAATCGGTGTTGAAGAGGTGCCTGGTTGCATGACTGTGTAGACTCAAATCAGTCATCCAGGAACCCATGGTGTGAAAAAATAAACAACCACTGGACTGTGTATAATGGAAGATTTGAACCATTTCACAGATTCAGCCAATTGGCTCCTTCAGTTCTGATGTCATGTTGGGAAATTCCAGCTTATTCCATGGAGAAGCCCCTCTCTTTGATGAATGAGGATGTGGGTAAGGACATCCACTTCAAATCTACAGTGAGCGTGCAGTGCATGTTATCACTTCTTTCTGACAGGCAAGCAGCTACAGTAGCTTACTGGTTAACACCTGTGTGGTGGCTTTAGCATACGTTTGAGACTTGGTGATACGTTTCCTTGTCTGCTTAATTAAACGTGTGTGTCATTAATAGGAACAGTTCATAATTTCCGGCCTGTCAGTTTTGGTATTGGTTATCAGCTGTCAGGCTAGATAGTGTTTGTCCAATGCTCTGACCTCCTTATCAGGTATCGTTCAATCACACCTTATCGAATTGGCTGTATGCCTTAGTCAATACCCTTAGGAACATGGCTGCATAGTAGGAAATATAAATTGAATCTTTATTGTGAGCCAAAATATATATTTTAACAAATGTGTCAATGGATGGAGAATGCAAGCACAATAATCATGTAAAATTTGCAAATTTACCTTGCTTATCGGTCTGCTGCAATTGCTCTGGAAGAGTACTAGCAAACTGATTGCTGTTTTAAAATAATTTACTGGGTAAAACATTAACAGACAGGTGACACCGACTGCAGGGCTACACAAAATTACCTTCCCAACAAAGGAAAACTAACACTGCATTGGAATAAAATAAGACAAATAAGGCGTGTTTTTTTTTTAAAGAAAATTATTTAAATTCCTCAACTGATGACAAAAAGTAAAAGTCAGGTAAAGATATCAAAGCTTTACAGACAAGCTTGCCGGCAACATCAAAAAGCTACAAATGGCCATTTTTCTTTTGCTGAATAAAAGCAAGATACAACCAATTTATTACTTCAGTCTCCTTATTAATCTATCTGTACTTTTTTATCATACAAGCAAGCATTAAACATTTCCTTTTTGCTCAAGGGAGAAGTTTGTGTTGACGAGGACACAATGCCTGCTATTTTCCAAAGTGTGTTTGCGAGACGTGCGCTTCGGGGGCGGAGCTCTAAAAGTGAGGAGCGGTGTGATTGGTAAACCGCTGGTGGGCGGAGCTTTGGCGAGGCTCGGGGACGAGTCGAAGCTTCACAACCCCTTGGCCTTTATTTTCTCCACGGGTCAAGGGGAAAAGTAGATGGGTCTGGGGAGTTGGAAGAGGAGGAGGGCACGGTGGACGAAAAGGGGGAAGCAGGTTCGAGGGAAAACGAGGCGTTGTCATGGCAATGAGACCATCCATCTCTGTGTCTCTGGCTTCTTTCTTCTCTCTCTTGCCCGTCCCTTACTCACATGGACTCAAACTCATCGATGCGTTGTTTGGTGTTGCCCTGCCGGATCTGGCGCAGGGTTTTGTACTTGTCCCTGCCAGCCTTGACGTTTTCAGCGTGCAGCATGTCATTCTGGGTCTTCTTGGTGTCGTCCCGGGCTTGAGCCAGCTCCGAGCTCAGCGCCTGGATAAGAGAAAGGTAGAGACAGAGGATGACTAAATTATTAAAAGTAGACGCACAAAGTAAGGGATGTGGGCATGCATGTCAGAGACAGAGAGGAATAGAGCTAATGACATGGTGACACAAACTGGCGGAAGTTAAAAGGATATTAAAGAGCTGATAATTACAGGCGTGCCTTTAAACGCCAATTTTCTGTCTTAAGTTTCTGACGGATTATACTGCACAACAGGCTGAGACAGATTATTATCAGCCTGGAGCTGAATTAAATGTCGATTGAGGTGATTTAAATTCCCTGTCCTGTCATTTCGCCTTAAAAGCACACGTCAGAGGTAATGCCGAGGTAAATTCACAAATCTACCTTGAGGCCAGTTTCAGTTATATTTTCAACATGCTTATCATCATAACGTTAAGTGTAGGGATGGCGCCGATCCGATATTCAGTATCGTTATCGGTCAGATGCTGGCCAAATTCACAGGATCGGGTATCGGAAAAACAAGGAAGTATGTTCCGATCCGATACTACGAAATGCCGTAAAGCGAGCGGTGTCACGTGAACAGTAGCAGCGACAACAACTGGCTGAACGAGAGTGAGCGTGTTAGAAGCGCGCCGCGGTCATGTCAGCTGTGCGACATTATTTTAAGCTCAAGGAAGGAAAAAAAGCGAAACAGCCGAGTGTAATATCTGCAACGCAATTATTTATAGGGGTGGCAGCAACACTGGAAACTTCAACACCACGAACTTTAAATACTTGCAGATTCATTACAGAAAGGAGTACGCCGAGTTCATACGTGCAACGTTTGCCGCAACAGCAAACATTGCTGGACACCATTCAGAAGCGCAAGAAACTCCCTGCAGACGGTAACAAAGCAAAACTGATGCTGGAGAAAATAGCCGAATGTATTGTGCTGGACGACCAGCCCGTTTCATTTTCAACAACAAGCGTCGGAAACCACGCTTAGTTAAACGTTTGGAGCCTCGCTGCATCTTGCCAAGCCGGCATTTTATCTCCGACATGGCTATCCCAACCTAGTACAAGCAAGTGTGCGAGTTTATTTCTAAACGCTTGGAAAACGTTGCCACCTTGAGTTTCACGACTGACATCTGGAGCTCAGACGTGTGCCCGCTGTCCTTATTAAGTCTGACAGCTCAGTGCATCGACTCGAGTTTTAATTTGCAAGAAGCGGCGCTGCAGGCTAAGCAGTTTCGTAGCTCACACACGGGAGGAGTGTGAGCTACGAAACGTTACATGCGTGGAAAATAGAGAAGAGCCAAATCCATGAGCCACGCATATCAATAGCGCTGACAACGACTCCTAGAGTCTCATCACCAGCCAGTCAGACTAGCTTGGTCTAGTCAGAAAGGCACGAACTGAGGAAGCCTCTTGGATGAGAGGCGAAACGTCTTCACGGATATACTACACCAAGTCTAGCTGCACTTGATTCAACTCCTTTGGATAACCATGACCTGGATGAATGAGAACATTCACAGACAAGTCCATGTCATTTTAAGAGGCAATGCCACTAACGTAATAAAAGCAATGGATCGCCTTGGAGTCGCCAGTTTGGGATGCTTCGCCCATACTTCGCAACTTATTGTGAACGAGGGGCTGCTCTCTCAGCGTAGTGTAAAGTGATGCACTGGCGATCTGCAGAAAAATTGTGGGTCACTTTAAGCACTCACCACTTGCGTATTCACACTTGGAGGACATGCAAGTGGAGCTGAATATGCCGGCCAAGCGTCTCCAACAGGATGTATGAACTGTAATATTTGCTAGTAATATTTGATTTGCTAATGTCCCTTACGGCTTTCCGTAGCGCCACAACAAAGTCACGTGATGTACGTAACAACGTCAGTCGGAATCCGGTCGGTGAATAAACACCCAGCACGAGAGAAGTCGTCCTTGCTTCATTAATGTTATAAGTTAACATAGCCAGAGGGCACAGATCATTACATGGTGTCAGAGTAGCGGAGTTTAAATACCCAATATGGATTCGTACGGCGTTCCAGCTCCACGGATGGACTGGGAATCGGCGAACTTACCTGAAGCATGGAGACGATTTCGACAAACAACGGAGCTAATGTTCACGGGCCCCCTGCGCGGGAAGAATGAAGAGGAGAAATGCAGCTACCTCCTGCTCTGGATAGGGGAAAAAGGGCGCGATGTGCACAACACTTGGACACTCAGCGGAGAACAAGCCAAGAAGCTAGAAACGTACTACGATAAGTACACTGAGTACATCACCCCCAAAGCAAACCCGATTTATGCCAGATATAAATTTCATGAAAAGATGCAGGGAGAGAGTGAATCCTTCGAACGATTTGTAACTGAGCTAAAGCTCCTAGTCAAAGACTGTGGCTACCCAAATGCCGACGAGATGGTCAGGGACCGCATCGTGTTTGCCACCAACTCACCCAGAGTGAGAGAAAAGCTACTTAGCCAGGGAGCTGAGCTAACGCTAGAAAAGGCCATAGATGTAGCCCGCTCACACGAGCTAGCAAAGCAACAGCTAAAGTCTATGGGCCAGGGCAGCACACATGAAACGGTGCACGCAATAGGCAGAAAGACTTACAAACCGAACGCACCCAAAGCAGCTAACGCTAACTTCAGACAAAGGGAGGGTAACGTTAGCACCGCCGCTAGGGCGTGTAGCTATTGTGGAGGGCTACACGGCGCTAAAGCCACTTGCCCAGCTAAGGGTAAACAATGCATTAAATGCAAGAAGCTCAATCATTTTGCTAAAGTATGCAAGTCTAGCTCCCAGGGACAGACAAAGTACTACCGCGGCACAGTACATGCCGTCGGAGAGAACCCAGAAGAGTACACCACTGACAGAGAGCAGGAAGAACTGTACTTCGACAACATTACAGTGGAGAGCACCGCTGTGGGAGAACAGACAGAGCTGTACATAGACTGCATCTCAATAGAGAACAACGGAAAAAGCAACGAGCAGGCTTACGTAGAGGTTGGAATTGGCACACCTCCACAGAAGGTAAAGTTTAAACTAGACACTGGGGCACAGGCCAATACTATTCCCACCAACCTGTTCCAGGCGCTGTTCAAAAATGTGACACTGAAACCAGCAATACACAGACTCACTGAATATGGAGGAGGCGCGCTGAGCGTGAAAGGCACATGCAAACTCAAATGTAAGTACAGAGACAATGCAATTATGCTGGACTTTTACGTCATTGACACAAACGCCCCACCAGTCATGGCAATGAAAACATGCCGTGACCTAAACTTGGTAAAAATAGTGATGGCTGTGAGCGAGGAAAACAATGTCACATCACAGAGCATAATGGATGAGTATGCAGATGTTTTCCAAGGAATAGGAGAGTTCCCAGGCGAGTGCACCTTCCGCGTCACACCAGATGCAACGCCGGTCGTCTGCCCGCCACGCAGAATCCCCATCGCCCTACGCAGCAAACTGAGGGACGAGCTTGACAGCATGGAGAAAGGCGGCATAATCTGTAAGGTAACAGAACCCACAGAATGGGTGAACGCACTCGTCATTGTTGAGAAGCCAAAGACAGGCAAACTTAGAGTGTGTTTAGACCCCAGAGCTCTTAACAAAGTGATACAACGACCTCACTACCCCCTCCCCACGCTGGAGGACGCCACCACAAAGCTTGCTGGAGCTGAGTACTTTAGCGTGTTAGACGCGCGGTCAGGCTATTGGGCCATCAAACTGAGCACTGAATCCTCAATGTTGACGACATTTAACACAGTGTTTGGCAGGTATCGTTTCCTCAGACTGCCATTCGGAATCGTGTCCGCTCAAGACGAGTTCCAGAGACGCGTGGATGAAACATATGAAGGATTGGACGGTGTGACGGCCATAGTGGACGACATACTAGTGTTCGGCAAGACTAAAGAGGAACATGACCAGCGTCTCAGAGCGATGCTGAAGCGCACAAGGGAGCGAGGGGTGAGGCTCAACCCCGACAAGTGTCACATATGCGTGTCCGAGGTAAGCTACTTCGGCCACACGCTCTCACACGAAGGCATCAAACCAGACCCACACAAGGTGAAGGCGGTCAAGGACATGCAACCCCCACAGAACAAAGCAGAGCTGGAGACAGTCCTCGGCATGATCAACTACCTCGCCAGATTTGCTCCACACCTCTCACAGATAAACTCACCCCTCAGACAGCTTCTGAAACAGGACAGTGAGTTTGTGTGGGATGCAGTCCACGACAAGGCGTTCCAAGAGATGAAGAATCTCATTACACAGCACCCAGGTCCAGTACTCTCATATTTCGACCCGCAGAAAGAGCTGCGACTCCAAGTGGATGCATCCAAAAGTGGCCTTGGGGCTGTCATGCTCCAAGATGGCAAACCAATTGCCTATGCGTCCAAGTCACTCAACAGCACTGAAGAAAACTACGCACAGATAGAGAAGGAGCTCTACGCTGTGGTCTTCGGCTGCAAGAGGTTCCACGAGTACATGTATGGACGAAAAGTGATTGTGGAGTCAGACCACAAGCCTCTGGAGGCAATACTAAAAAAGCCACTGGCAGCAGCACCACCCCGGCTGCAACGGATGATCCTGGCGCTCCAAAAATACGACATCCAAATCATCCACCGCCCCGGTAAGGACATACCGGTGGCCGACACACTGTCACGCAAGTCAATAGAACACCACGACAGTGACCTACAGGAAGGGATGGAGGCCCAAGTGCACACAGTCCTCAGCAACATCCCTGTGAGCGACACAAGACTCACAGAAATCAAGCAGGAAACAGCGCAAGATCCACAGCTCACCGCACTCAGACGAGCCACACTCACTGGCTGGCCAGACACAAAGAAAAAGTGCCCGCCCAGCATCCAGGAATACTGGAACCACAGAGCAGAAATCTCAGAAATGGACGGTATCCTGTTCAAAGGTGAGAGAATCATTGTCCCCCAAAAGCTTCGCAAGGACATGATACAGCGCATCCATGCCAGCCACCTTGGCGTGGAAAAAAGCAAATGCCGAGCAAGAGACTTACTGTTCTGGCCTGGCATGGGGAAACAGATCGAGGATGCGGTAGCAGACTGCAGCATATGCCAAGAACGGCGCAGCGCAAATGCAAAGGAACCAATGAGGTCACACGCCATACCCGAGCGGCCGTGGCAAGTGATAGGCACAGACCTATTCACATGGAACTCACAGGACTTCATAGTCACTGTGGACTACTACTCCAGATTCTTCGAGCTAGAAAGACTTTACAGCTGCACCTCATCTGCCGTCATCATGAAGCTGAAAGCAGCAATGGCTCGACACGGAATCCCCGAGACTATCATCAGCGACAACGGTCCGTGCTACAGCTCTGGTGAGTTCCGCAACTTCTCACAGACATGGGGTTTCTCACACACCACCACAAGCCCCCACTACCCACAGAGCAACGGCCTCTCCGAGAAGACTGTCCAGACGGCCAAACGCATCCTGGACAAAGCCAAAGCTGAGAACAAAGACCCCTACATGAGCTTACTGGAGTATCGCAACACACCGGTGGACAACCTGAAATCACCGGCACAGCTACTGATGAGTCGGAGGCTGCGGTCCATTCTCCCATCAACAGCAAAACACCTGCAGCCACAGATCGCCAGTCAGGAGGATGTTCACAAAAGGAGAGAGGTATGTCAACAGCGCCAGCAGGCATACTACAACCGAACAGCCAAACCTCTGCCCCACCTGCCCGCAGGCACACCAATCCGCTTCCGGCAGGAGGATGGATCCTGGAGACCTGCAACTGTGGAAAGACCAGCGAACACAGACAGGAGCTACCACATCCAAACCAAAGAAGGTCAGATCTACCAACGCAACCGTCAACACCTGCGACAAAGCAGAGTGAACACTCACACTACACACACACACACTTCACAGCAGACTGTTACCAGCGCTAACAACAACACACAAGCCCATCAGCAAGAGCATGCTGAACCTCCAGACACGAACAATCAGCGACAACCAGACACACAGCCTGGTTACACCACGAGGTCAGGTCGCACGGTCAAACCAAGACAAATCCTTGACTTATGAATGTAAAAAAAAAAAAAAAAAAAAAAAGATGAAATGTTATTACGGTGTCACATTTAGACAGGGAAGGAAATGTTTTACACTACTTTGTTGCAGTCCAGTTATATAAGAGTTCCATTTTCATATTCTTTCTTATGAAGATTGTATTCGTTTATAAACGTGCTCAACGTGGTCTGTATCTCTGCAGAGAAAGCAGCACTTTTCAGAAAAAGGGAGATGTAATATTTGCTAGTAATATTTGATTTGCTAATGTCCCTTACGGCTTTCCGTAGCGCCACAACAAAGTCACGTGATGTACGTAACAACGTCAGTCGGAATCCGGTCGGTGAATAAACACCCAGCACGAGAGAAGTCGTCCTTGCTTCATTAATGTTATAAGTTAACATAGCCAGAGGGCACAGATCATTACATGAACGAGGTGGAATAGTTTGTATTACATGATCGAGTTTCATTGCACAGAAACGGGCCCTGTGTGCCTATTCAGCGGAGTACGACTTGCCAGCCACATTGACTGCAACGCAGTGGGGGTTACTGGAAAAGACCGTCGCAGCTCTTGCCCCCTTTGAGAAGTTGAAAAGGGAGGTGAGCTCCTCATCTGCATCTGATGTTATCCCCATCATCAGTGTCCTGAAACAAGTTCTCAGCCGAGAAAGCGAGGCACCCTCCTTGAAGCTGTGAACAGACGTTTCAGAGACGTGGAATCTGAGCCATTATACTCGGTTGCAACGGTACTGGATCCAAGACATAAAAACAGGTATGTGGGGTTTCTGTTCACTGTATTTAATAGTGTGTGTGTGTGAGAGAGAGACTGGGTGGAATTTTTATTTTAGCACGACCGCATTTCATATTGAGCATCATTCTTCAGAATGGGAGTAATCACTTGATATTAAAGCTATACGTGTTTTTATCGTTCCAGGTTCTTAACAAATGCAGAAACCTCAAGATGTGCAAAAGATGCATTAATGGCAGAGGTAAGGAAGATGGAAGAATGATTGAGGAGGACCGCATCAGCATCAGACCCAGCAGAGGGGACCTCGTCTGAATCAGCAGCCTCAGAGCCAGCAAAGAAGACTCCACAGGTGGAGGCTGCAGGCAAGAGCAAACTTGGAAGCGTTTTTGACGAGATCCTGGAGGAAAGCACAGCAGAACCTGATCCTGAGACACCCACAACAAGTGCCTACATTCAAGTGCAGACCTACCTCAGCGAGCCAACTCTTCAGCGTTCGGACAATCCACTGCTGTACTGGAAAGTCAACCAACCTAGACTGCCCTCCCTGGCGATCACGGCAACTAAATTTCTCTGTGCACCTTCAACAAGTGTGGAGAGCGAGAGGCTCTTCAGCTCAGCCTCCATTATTATTGATGAAAGGAGGAGCAGGCTGAAATGCTAATCTTTCTAAAGAAGAATCTGCCCTTAAGTCACAGGACTGTAAAAAAGATGCCAGTGGTTTTTAAAGGCCATGCAGCTACTGCTATGCCTTAGCACATTAAGGGAAAACTTGAGCCAACTATTTTAGCTTACATTCAATGATTTTTTTTCATACTTGAATTGTACTCTAATGTTTAGTTACTTTTATTCAGGTGTTTTACACACAGTTCAATCCTAGAGGTTACATGTGAAAGAAACTTTAGAACTTGCGCTGTTTTTCTACCTTAGATTTTTTTTTCCCAATGCAGCTAGCATGATATCAGATGGAAAAGCCTAGAGTTGTGAGTGCCTTTAGATGCCATGTTTATCATACTGTGTTCCACTGTACATTTCATACTGGATGCTATTATTTTTTATGTCAAGTTATAGTTATTTAAGTTATGGTCTACATGCAACTTATTTTTTGCTACGCTATTAAGGTGTAGGCTACATTCATTGAGTGTTGAGTTATAGCCAGTATTTTATTTTACATTGGAATTGTAATAATTCCTTTGTTACACAAAGTTGCACTTTAAATTTCATTTTGAATGTTGGGCACTATTGACTGCTGACAATCAAAATGCTGATAAACTAATGTGTGAAAAGATTTGAACAAAACAAAAAGCAGCAGCACTATTGCATAACTGAGTCATGTGTGCTATGTATTTCTTTAGGGGAGTAGGATATTTGTTTGCACAGTTTTAGCATGATGTTTTATAGATGGCTAGGTTAAACAAAGGTTGTGGTTTAAGAGTGGGGGGAAACAGTATTGGCAGATACTCAAGGCTGTGATATCAGTATCGGTACGTTAATCCATCAGTCTTCTACCCGTTTGTTTTACACAGAAACCACAAATGTGAAATGTATATGCTCATGTAAGTGTATTTACGAACGTGTATAATATTCAAATATCCTGTGTGTTGTAAAACTCCTAAACCAGTTCTTTAATCCCTACCTGAGGCTTTTTTTTCTTCTTTGTTTGTTTGTTGGGAAAAAAAACAACTTTGCATTTGTGCTTTCCTAAACTAATCCATCCATCCATCCATTATCCAAGCCACTTATCTGAATTCGGGTCACAGGATGCTAAAGCCTATCCTACCAGTCATTGGGCGGCAGGCAGGGAGACACCCTGGACAGGCTGCAAGTCCATCACAGGGCACACACATACACACCTAGGGAAAATTTAGTACGGCCGATTCACCTGACCTACATGTCTTTGGACTGTGGGAAGAAACCGGAGCACCCATAGGAAACCCACGCAGACACAGGGAGAACATGCAAAGTTCAAACAGAAAGGACCTGGGTCCTGGGATCACCCCCAAGGTTGGACAACCCCAGGGTTTGAGCCCAGGACCTTGCTGTGAGGCGACCATGCTAACCACTGCGCCACCGTGCCGCCTCAACTAATACATCCATCTATCCGTTATCCAAGCCACTTATCCTGCTCTTAGGGTCACAGGGATGTTAGAGCCTAACCCAGCAGTCATTGGGCAGCAGGCGGGGAGACACCCTGTACAGGCTGCCAGTCCATCACAGGCCAACACACACACATTCACACCTGGGGCCAATTTAGTATGTCCGATTCACCTGACCTACATGTCTTTGGACTATGGGAGGAAACCCATGCAGACATGGGCAGAACATGCAAACTCCACACAGGACGACCCGGAACAACCCCCAAGGTTGGACTACCCCGGAGCACAAACCCAGGACCTTCTTGCTCTGAGGTGACCGCACTAACCACTGCGCCACCGTGCCGCCCCTCAACTAATACAAACGTAAAAATATACAACCTATCTGTGTATGTTTGAAATATGTTTAATTTTTGAGTATGTTGTGCTGTGGCATTCATCCTCATAATAATGATAATGACGTGCATTGTGCACATCTATACTGACGATTTCGTCATCTCTCTACCTGTAGTTGTTTCTTGACTCGTTCGTTCTTCTGGGCCTCGGTGACGCGTTCCTCCTCGCTGCGGTGGCTCGTGACGCCGTCGCTGAGCAGCTCGGCGCTGGCCTCGGCATTGGTTTCATCCTGCTCGTCGTGCTCCGGCGCCGGCGGGGTGGTTATCGCCGACTTCAACTCCTCCTTGGTCTTCTCCAGGTCTTCTTGAGCCGACAGGGCCTGGAAAGTAGGGTGGAGGTTTACAAATGCGTGGAAAGGCATGGAGAGAGAGAGAGAGGTTAGATGGTTACATGGAGAAACGTGTGATGATGACAAAATGATCACAGACATGCCGAGGTACAAATGTGTGGATGCAAACGCATAAAGAGGCAGAAATGTAAGCTTGTAGAGACACACAAAACGGGAGACACATTTACAGGGACGCACAGGTGTACATGTAGAGAATACAAGCACACACACACATGAAAGGCAAACAAAGTAATACACACAGACATAAAACCCCCCACACATAAAATAATATAAGCAGATGCTGCACTTGCGCGCGCACACACACACACACACACTTCTCCAAGTCATTGCATTGACATGGCTCAAAAAGGGCTCAAATTAAAAGCTTTACTTAAAAGTTTTCAGTCTCATGTTAAATTGCCATTGTTAGATTCATATAAAACTTTAGTACTCACTATAATGAGCTCTCTGACACACACTCAAACTGCACACAAACATGCAGACAAACACAAACATGGTCTTTGCTGGTAGCAGGTGGTTACCTTGTGCTGCCATTCTGTGGCTTCATCCTCCTTTTTCCTCTTGGCCTCCTCAAGCAGAGCAATTTTGGCAGTAAACTCTGCTAGTTCAGCAGCCTGGTGCACACACACGCACGCACACACAACTGTGTCACACTTATGGGTTTCTGATACAAAGAAACAAAACATCTTTGTTTTTTTCATAAAATCCATGATGCTACGATAATAACATGACGCTCTTGGCAATTTTAGCCCACTTGACTTTGGTAAGGGAAGCAAGAGGCTATGAAAGTGTGTACGTTGCTCAAAACTTGTGCCATGTTTCGATCTTCCAAATCACAGAAAGACTGCCAAGCACCAAAATAAACAAATACTGTACATTAAAAACTCTTGCACTAGGGCATCCGGGTGGCGTGGTGGTCTATTCCGTTGCCTACCAACACAGGGATCTCCAGTTTGAATCCCCGTGTTACCTCCAGCTTGGTCGGGCGTCCCGACAGACACAATTGGCCATGTCTGTGGATGGGAAGCCGGATGTGGGTATGTGTGCTGGTCGCCGCACTAGCGTCTCCTCTGGTTGGTCAGGGGGGAGGGGGAACTGGGGGAAATAGCATGATCCTCCCATGCGCTACGTCCCCCTGGTGAAACTCCTCACTGTCAGGTGAAAAGAAGCAGCTGGCGACTCCACATGTATCGGAGGAGGCATGTGGTAGTCTGTAGCCCTCCCCGGATTGGCAGAGGGGTCAGAGCAGCGACCAGGGGAGCTCGGAAGAGTGGGGTAATTGGCCGGATACAATTGGGGCAAGAAAGGGGGGAACATTCCAAAAAACAAAACAAAAACAAAACCCTGCTGTACTGTTAATGACAAACATTTGAAGTTCGGGGTCAGGCCAGTATTTGCTCTTATTTACCTGTGATTGAAGCATTAAGATGACGGTGTCTTACAATAAATATGAGGCCATTGCAGGCTTTATAAAAATAGCTTTACAGTGGATTTAAGTTTTGGCTTTTTGGAAAACAGGATTAGCATGCCGTTCATTGAGCTGTCCTGTGAAAAATTCTACTGGCAATTCTTAAAGGGTAAGTTCTGTCAGTGCCAGGCAAGGGATTCATGATGTCGAGCACCGTGAATACTTTCCATTGGGCGTCAAGGGTTTTCATACAAACATAATCATTGCAAAGGGTCTGACATTCATCTGTGGGCCAGCGGGTAAGAGTGATTTCTACCAGCGCTTACGCCCACGCGTCGTGAAAAATGCCAGATTATATTGTACAGTGTAAAATACAGGTACAGTAGATATCAACTGACTCCCGGTGTACTCCGTCACAGCTGTGACATGCTAGACTATATGTAAATACCAGTTGTTCCTGGTTTTTCATCTGGTCTGCTGCCTGCTGTGCCAAGGCTGCCTTGGCCTCCTCTGCTGTCTGTCGCTCCCTCTCCAGCCTCTCTGCCTCCTCCTTCGCTCTCTTCCTCTCCTGGTCCAACTCCAGGGCTCTGCGGGTCTGCTCCTCCAGCTCTGCACGCACGCACGCACACACACACACACACACAGGATTGTTCGTGGATTAGAGAGGAGTAGTCTCTAACTAAACTTCGGAACAGCCTGCCTTTGGATCTCCTTTCTCCTGTCAGCCAATGTCCACCTCCTTTTTTTCTTTTTATCGTATTTTCATTCTTATTGTAACACCCTAACTAGCATATCTGCCTATGTAATTTGCTCAGCATGGGGCACAACATGCAAAGACTGTCTGCAACTTCCATTTAGCCTAGTAACTCGAAACCTCTCAGAAGAACAAAATACTTTGGCAAATCAGGGCTATTTGACTGGGTTGTGATGTCTCACAGTGAAAGGGTCCTGTGTTTGATCCCATCCTTTAACTTGGTCCTCGAGACCTCCCCTCTGCCTTTTGTTTTGTCTTTTGTTCATGATGGCTTCATCACACAGATGTGACAGATGTGGTTACACATCATCCTCACTCTGAAGTCTCTCTGTCTCTATGCATGATGTGCCCAGGTCTGCCTGCTGAGAAGGGCAATAATTCAATATTGTAGTTTATCATTTGTATTGTATTGGGATGAAATTCTGATACTGTCATGTGCTTCATGTCTAAATCTGCTGCCCCATGGTCTACTTTCCCTAGCGGGCTCCTATGTATCTTAGAAGCAGGATCCCTCCTTTCAATCTTCCTGAGGTGTCTCCAATTTTTTTTTCTTCCTGAAAATATATTTCCTGTGGAGTTTTTTCCTCCTCTGAATCGAAGGTCTCGGTGTAGAGGGTGACATCTACTGCTCTCTACTGTATCGACCTGTTTCTTCTGGTGTAAATGTAAAGAGAGCTTGAGACCCTTACTGTGACTTCTGGCTATGCAAATAAATATGACTTGACCTGACGTGACTTCTGCGTGGAGTTTGCATGGTCTCTAGAGGTTTGAATGGGCATGCTGCAGTTTGCCCTCCCATCCTTAAGACGTGCATGGTAGGTTGGTCGAAGATTTAATAAAAATTGCCTTCAAGTAAGAGGCAGACCTGTCAAGGATGTCCCCCTGCCCTCCAAGAGCCATAAAATGTCAGCCATCCAAAATAGACAATAGATGGGGCGTCTGGCTGGCTTAGTGGTCTATTCCATTGCCTACCAATATGTGGATCTCCGGTTCGAATCCCCGTGTTACCTCCGGCTTGGTCGGGTGTCCCTACAGACACAATTGGCTGTGTCTGCAGGTGGGAAACCGGATGTGGGTATGTGTCCTAGTCGCTGCACTAGCGCCTCCTCTGGTCGGTCGGGGCACCTGTTCAGGGGGAGGGGGGACTGGGAACGGCGTGATCCTCCCACGCGCTACGTCCCTCTGGTGAAACTCCACACTGTCAGGTGAAAAGAAGCGACTGGCGACTCCACATATATCGGAGGAGGCATGTGGTAGTCTGCAGCCCTCCCCGGATCGGCAGAAGGGGTGGGGCAGCGACCAGGATGGCTCGGAAGAGTGGGGTAATGGGCCGGATACAATTGGGGACAAAAAGGGGGACAAAAAAATAGACAATAAATGAAAGATGGCACCTTTTAATATCAAGTTCAGAAACCTTTGAATAAGTTTGCATATTACAAATCAATATTTTCCACTTCCCAAAAGTCGCGGTTGCACAACTCCCCTTCCCTAGGCGTCTCCACACCCCAAGTCAGAGCCACAGATGAAGGCAACATTATTTCTCCCAAATCCTTTGAAAGTGTCTTCGTCCTCCGACAATGACCGGTTCACTGTCTTTGCTGCCTTTACTGATGTGGCAGCAGCAGAGGCCCGAATCTGCTTGCCCCTGTTAGCGCCCGTGGCTATTCCTCTCTCTCTGCTTTATGCAAAGCATGCCAGCGACTAACATGCAAAAGCAAGCACTTTCTGGTTTCAAACCAATATCAAAAGGGAATGCTTTTTTTGTATGTTTGTTATCCCTATGCGGTGTCAGTGGCAGTTTACACTGTTTTATTAGAGACTGAATTTCTGATGACCTTGCTCTCACAAGAAGTTGTTGGGTGCTGTTTATGCAAATCCCCATTCAGCGAGGCCTAGAAAACCTGTTTCCATTAATGAGAACCAGGTGTAGCCTGTAGCTGATTGGCAAGTCTTCAGTCGTGAACCTTGACAGGTAGGTAAGTGTATAAGTGTGTCAGCTACAACCGGCTTTGTCTTTCCAAGCCTGCGCGTGCTTGTTGTATACATGCACTAATAATTGTGAGATGTGTGTGAGTGAGTTCTTTTGCAGCTTGGTGACCTGTAACCTAGTGACACTGCAACCTATCAACCAAACACAGAACCGCAAACCAAATAATAAATAAAGAAAAGTATTTCTTGGGGGGAACCAAGACCCCGGAAGGCAAATTCACATCGCATTCGGCTTTAAACGGGCAGTGTATAATAACAGATAAAGCCAACAGATGACAATGTGAGTGAGAGAACGATAGAGTGAGAGAAAGACAGAAACTAATCACTGGTCAAATGAATGAAAGAGAAGGAAATGTATGTAACTGAGTGAGTGATGAGAGAAGCAGAATGAGAGAATTGACCAACTGGAAAAAAGACTGAGTGTATGATATGAAGCGAGTGAGTGTGCGAGTGTGATTGTTATTATACACTTGCTCACTCAACAGAAACTGGACGTATGTTTGACTGAAAAAATGTGTTGGATGCTTTTCTTCAACTTTGTGCACTATGTTAATAATAATAATAATAATAATAATTTTATATGTATAGCACCTTTCTAAAACAATGTTGCAAAGTGCTTCACAAAAAAACCAAAAAAAAGTTGTGGACACCATCAAACATTGTTGCCCAATTTGACTGGACTTCCAATTTGAAATATTCCAATTTTCCTTTGGGACAAGACTTGACTGACTGATTGATAGATAGATTGGTTGAAATTTTTTGCCAGGTTGGATAGTGTCCTGCTAATTTTGAGACGATAGAACGTAAAGCACAAATGCTAGTTGTTCCTTTTTGCATCTGGCCAATTACCCCACTCTTCCGAGCCGTCCTGGTCGCTGCTCCACCCCCTCTGCCAATCCGGGAAGGGCTGCAGACTACCACGTTTCCTCCAATACATGTGGAGTCACCAGCCGCTTCTTTTCACCTGACAGTGAGGAGTTTCACCAGAGGGACGTAGCGCGTGGGAGGATCACGCTATTCCCCCAGTTCCCCCTCCCCCCAGAACAGGCGCCCTGACCGACCAGAGGAGGTGCTAGTGTAGTACCCACGTCCGGCTTCCCACCCACAGACATGGCCAATTGTGTCTGTAGGAACGTCTAACCAAGCTGGAGGTAACATGGGGATTCAAACTGGCGATCCCCGTGTTGGCAGGCAATGGAATAGACCGCCAAGCCACCCGGACGCCCCATGCTAGTTATTTCTTGACAGATTTGGTGTTAAAGGGCGAAGCGTGAATTTGCCTTGGTAAAGGCAAAGAGCACAGGGGTGTCCGGTTAGCTTAGCGGTCTATTCCATTGCCTACCAACACGGGGATCGCCGGTTCAAATCCCTGTGTTACTGCCAGCATGTTCAGGCGTCCTGCAGACACGATTGGCTATGTCTGTGGGTGGGAAGCAGGATGTGGTTGTGTGTGTCCTGGTCGCTGCACTAGTGCCTCCTCTGGTCGGTCGGGGCGCCTGTTTGGGGGGAGGGGGAACTGGGGGGAGTAGCGTGATCCTCCCACGTGCTACATCCCCCTGGCAAAGCTCCTCACTTTCAGGTGAAAAGAAGCGGCTGGCGACTCCACATGTATCGGAGGAGATGTGGTAGTCTGCAGCCCTCCCTGGATCGGCAGAGGGGGTGGAGCAACGGCCGGGACGGCTCGGAAGAGTGGGGTAATTTTCCGGATACAATTGGGGAGAAAAAAGGGGAAATGAATATCAAAAAAAAAAAAGGACAAAAACAAAGAGCACAAGTATCTGACATTCCTGTGAATGTGCACCTTGTGTGAAATCATACCTTTTTGAGCCTTGTGTGTCTGCTCCTCAATCTGTCTCAGCCTCTCGATCAGTTCGTCCTTCTCTCTTTCTATTCGCTCCTTCTCCTTCTCTGCATGTTCCCTCTTCTTCTTCTCATTTTCTAGCTGTGCTCTGCCAAAATGATAATAAAAAGGAAGGGTTATTTGCTAGGTACCATCTAGCTGCCATTTATGTGTACTATTTTGACTTTCCAGATATATAACGATATTCAAGACAAAAACAAAAAAACTCAAGCACCAAATGTAAAACAACCCAAACGAACATCCAACAAATGCACGGTACAAAGATAGCAAAATTTCCAAGGTGTGGTCTGCAGCCCACCAATGGTCCGAGAAGGTGTTGCAGTTTTTTTTAAATTATGATTTTAAAAGATGTTGCAAATACATTCACTCAAGAGATCTGAAAATGTCAAGACAACTGTATAAAAGTTTATTTTTTTATTTCCAAGTTGTGCAACGCACAGGAAATGCGCTTGTCGGCACTTAAAGCCAGTGTGAAACAGGCCTACTGTGAGATGTGGATGAGGCAGTCTATTGCATTAAACCTGCAAACAGTATTTACTGGTCATTTGTTGGGTGTTGGATTATATGGATGTGGATCATTAATTTACACTGCACTGGACTCCCAAGACTTGGTGTGATTTTTCAACTGAATACTGGTGGCTTGTCCAGGGTGTCTCCCTGCCTGCCGCACAGTGACTGCTGGGATGGGCTGCAGCATCCCCACGACCCCGACTGGGATAAGCGGCTTGGATAATGGATGGATGGATACTCCCATCAGTTTACTTACACACACACACACACACACAGCACCTTACATACACCACACACTATTTATTATTACTGCTTTTTTGTTCTGTTGTTATTTTATTGCTGTTGTTGCTGCATGGTTGAGGAGCCGAAACACAAGAATTTTACTCCCTTGTTCTTGTATAATGAGATGTAATAATAAAGGACCTTGAATCTTGTTGATCGTTCGGCAGCGGCAAATGTGGGCAGTGGTTTGCATATTTTTCCCTGATTTCTGAGTGGGGTGCGTTTCGAGGTACTATAACTACTGGACAAGCATCAGCTGACAACACCAGAGAGGGAGTTCTGTTACAGGCCCGAGATTAACACAGGATCCTTGAGCGATGAGGAGCTGTATTTCAAATCGATGGCGCCCCCTTGGGGTTACAATGATGTATTGCACAATCTGCCCTAAGACCAGAGGTACGCTGTGGTTGCTTGCAATCACTTCGCACAACATAAACTATTTAGTCTAAAACAGTTTTATAGTGCAACATGAGCTGGCATGTTTAAAATGTGGACAGTAAGAATTAAACCTATGACTGATAGTGTTGGTGTTCGAGCCCCACACTATGTAGCGCTAAAGAGGGAATGGAACTTTAGGGGATGTGTTGTGACTACTGGGCAGTACTGTAGTACTCTGTGTGTGTGTGTGTGTACATCCGCATGAAACAGTACTGTGTGTGTATTATACTGTGCATTGCCCGCTGTACCTCTCCATCTGCTTGTGGTGCTTCTCCTCCCGAGCCTGAGCCTTCATCTGCTGCACCTCGATGGTGTCTGGCTTCCTCCTCCTCATGTACAGCTCGTGGTTCCCCATACACAGGGCCAGAATGCGCTTGTTGATGCGCAACCGGGGGGCGTAGAACACAAAATCCTGGAGGTAAGAGCAGGGGAGTAGGACAGAGCGGAGACGGGACGGAGAGGGCAGCATTAGAACAAATCCACTTATCACTAGCTTTGCGACTGAGACCGATCTGACGAGGATGATCACGCTCATCTTTGTGGGAGAACAGGTCTGGCACACCCTCTGGCCAGGTCAGAAGTTTGGCGAGTCAAAAAAGTGTCTGATTTTTGGAGACTGATCCAGAGGGGATGCATACAATAGTACATATACAAAGAGATGATGCAGCAGAGATTGGGGCAGATTGCAGGATGATTTTCCATCACAAAAGCTGTCACGTGTCTTCCCATAATGCACTAGTATGTCTGCCATGTGACTTGTTGCATGATGTGGCTTTCTCAACACAACAAAGTCTTCACCGCTGTCAGAGTTATATGACTGTGAGGTACGACGTTAGGACCCAAGGCAGCAGAATGCGGCATCGAACCTGCCGCTGGTCCGTGCTCCTCTAAACTCCGTGGCCTGTTTAGCTGACAGCAACCCTGCCTGGTTAATGTGTGACTTAAGTGGTTGGGCAAAGCTTAACTAATTAATAAACCTACCCAGGGCAGTTTTATCATGGGTCTAACCTTAACCCTAACCCCCCTCTTCATCTGCCAAGTATGCCTGATCAAGCTGACTGTCTCCTCCAAAACAGACCAACACACTCAGACACTGACACGAACACACACACACATGCACGCACACACATATAGTAGTCACAGCAGCAGCTGCAGGTCTTTGCTTTGTTATGGTTATCAAGAGACCGCAATATGTACAAATGATGACATCCATTTCATATAGTAGGTAAACCAACCAGTTTTAAAATGGAACATAATGTCAGCATCACCACAAATCAACACACAAACATTTTTTCAGCTATTCTTTTTTTTTTCAAAAATAGTAGAAATTATTTGTGTTGGATGGTAAACTATCTGACATACGCAAAACCGATTTTTTTGGGGGATTTTTCCCCTTTTCCTCCCCAATTGTATCTGGCCAATTACCCCACTCTTCCGAGCTGCCCCGGTCACTGCTCCACCCCTTCTGCAGACTACCACATGCCTCATCCGATACATGGGGAGTCGCCAGCCGCTTCTTTTCACCTGACAGTGAGGAGTTTCACCAGGGAGACATAGCGCGTGGGAGGATCACGCTATTCCCCCAAGTTCCCCCTCCCCCCTGAACAGGCACCCTGACCGACCAGAGGAGGCACTAGTGCAGCGACCAGGACACATACCCACATCCGGCTTCCCACCCGCAGACACGGCCAATCAGCTCTGTGCATAACTGTAGTCCACTGACTTCCAGTTTCCTGTTTGTTGGCCTGTGTTATTGACAATGGCATATTTTTCGCGATGTCTGCCATAATTGTGGACGTAACTTGATATGTTCAACTTGAAGCTTTGCAGTTCGCCCATTTGCCTGTAGGTGCAGGTGAAGGTTTGTCGACAATTCTGTGCATGTCGTTGACATTTATCTAAGGTAAAGCTCACAGGCATTGCGAAAAATGTGCCATTGTCACACGCCAACAAACAGGAAACTGGTATGAGCGCTACACTAGAAACCAGAAGTCACTGGACTAGTTATGCACAGAAGTGATTGTGTCTGTAGGGATGCCCGACCAAGCCGGCGGTAACACGGGGATTCGAACCGGCGACGCCCATGTTAGTAGGCAACAGAATAGACCGCCACGCCATCAGGACGCCCCACAAAACCGATTTAAGGTGAAGAAAAAATTAAGTACATATAGATGCTGATGAAGGTCTAACAAGTTGAAATGTTGGATGTTATTCCTCCTCCCAGCTATAAAAAGTAGAAGAAATTTTATGGAAAAGGTTGGTGCAGGCTTCCTATCTTTAAAATAATCAGTGTCATTGGTAAAAAAAAAGAAAAGTAGGACATTTTCTTATTCTAATAGTCTATATCGCAAACCTTATCTTCAGAAAGTCAGTTTCTAACGTTCATGTTGGACAACGTTTTGCTGGAAAAGGCAGCCTTGGAAAAAAGTTTGCTGCTAAAGAAACAAATGAACTTATTACACTTGATTACATAATGATTTGACTGTCTTTAATCACAGACATTGGACCCGTCTCTAAACCTGTTAGCGATGCTCCATAGGAGGTGCTCAGCAGAGCCCGTCAGGGCCGAGAGCCTCAGACTTACTGGAGCCTTCTTGTCGATTGGCTTGATGACAAACTTTTTGTCGTTGAAGGAGATGTTTCTGATTTCACTCCACGGGAAGCCAATCTTTGGTGTTAACCTGTTACAGAGGGTCAGATAAAATTTTCTTCAGTCAGCGCAACAAAAATTATTAATATAACAATAATCAAAATAAAAAAAACCCACAAAGTGTGATACAAGGTCAAAAATGCTTGCTAATATCCAATGTTAGTTTGTGTGTGTGTGTTTTTACACATCCATGAGAGCACATATAGGTTTACTTCAATGACACCAACGACGCCACCAAATGAGCCTTGTTAAAGGGGTTTATTACGTTTTTCCTCAATTAACAAACAAATATGTAGGCCGTGTGGGTGTTCACTCTATGCTGGTCCCTTCCTACCACTACGGCATCTTTAAAAATGTGAAGAGCCTGATTTCTTTTTAAATTTGAATTTTTGAAGACATTCTGAATTCAGGAGCAATGCACAGGGCATTCATTGCTTCTTCTAATTCATATTTTCTTTATTTTGATCTGACCAGTCACGACAAGTATCACACCTTGCAGGCTGATGACATGTTATGGCAATAGCCCAGTATTGCAAACTAATAAAAACAATGACCAATAATCATCTGTTGATTATTGAATGGAGTTGTTCCATACAGGAGTCGGTCTATGTAAGGGAAGGTAGGGAAGGTGTTGTAAAGTATTCCGGGGGAGTGTCTGGACGTGCAGCAGTTTTTCGCAACAGTACTATCCACGACCACAAGAGGGCTCTGTTGTCAAACCGATGCCGTAACCCAGCTGTTCAAACACGCTACCAAAATGAGTCCATGCCACCCCTTTTCTATCATCCACGCCAAATTTAAACTTCATTGTTAGCTATTATAGTAACCACCCTTAAATCAGCTTTCTAGCCTGTAGTGGCGCTGCATACGGGGTCGGCCATTACAGAACTCGGCTGTCCTCACCTATCCCACATCTACTGTACATTCATAGTAGCTACAGTGCAGGGGTAGCCATCATGCACGCCCCTCCCTGCGTGAATTCATCCTACATCTATCCTGCATATCTACTGCAGAACATTCTTTAGGACAAAATGAGTATATTGTAAAGCACAGGCCATATAAAGGCTTAATACTGAAGATACACATTTGGATATATGACACTAGTGTAATACTGTACATTAGTAACCTATAAGGTCATATTGGCATGTTTGTATGTATGTGCTGCCCTTTGTGTGTGAATGTTTGTGTGTGTGTGTGTGTGTGTGTGTGTGTGTGTGTGTGTGTGTGTGTGTGTGTGTGTACTCGCATGTGTGCTTGTCTTTGTGAACACTTTCTTTAGTGTGTGCGGGTCTCCTTACTTGTCTTCATGTTCGTATATATTGAGTCCCAGGGCATCGACTCCCAGCCAGAGCTCAGTGCCCTTCTTGTTTTTAATTTCAAAGTAGTTGACTCCATACATCTCCAGGTCCTGTGCAATCTTCAGGTATTCCATCATAGAGTCCTCTCTGGAAACACACACACACACACGTTCATAAGAGATACACACAAATAAAAAAATAAAGGTCACAATCATATCCAAAGGAGTTGAATCAAGTGCAACTGGACTTGGTATATATCCGTGAAGACGTTTCGCCTCTCATCCAAGACCAAGCTAGACTAGCTTGGTCTAGTCAGGAAGGCACAAACTGAGGAAGCCTTTTGGATGAGAGGCGAAACGTCTTCATGGATATATACCAAGTCCAGTTGCACTTGAGTCAACTCCTTTGGATAACCATGAGTCACAATCGTAACATTCAGATTCTACAAGTGTTTCTGACAACAACAACATGCACATATAAATACACAAACATGCTAGCATAATCACAAAACTGTGATGATGTATTCAGGATAAACAGATTCAAGCTCCACTGAAGAGTGCAAAGCTAAAAACCATTATTTTCATTTCTATATCATACTGCATATGTATATATACACATCCTTTTCTCTAGATTTTAACTTTTAGTAAAAACGGTTCACGAGAAGAGATCCATTATTACCTTCATGTCTTTTTTGTCTTGTTTCTTATAACAGGACATTTTAACCATCTCATGTTAAGGCTGACATGTTCACAGATACACATAGAAAAACAGAGTCTACAAAATAGAAACACACAAATACACAAAGCCACACAGAAGTTCAAGCAATGCCCCCCCCCCAGCACGCACGCACACACACACACACACACACACACACACACACACACACACACCTCAGCATGCCTCTGTGTTCTTCGTGCCATGTCTGTATTCTGTCCTCCCACTGTTCCTTAGTCAGCTTGTGCTGCTCCAGCACTCTGTGGGAGACACACACACACACACACACACACACACACACACACACACACAGACATGAATATATTTACATATCAAATACAAATTGGGGGTATTTGAATGCAGCATCAGAGTGAGTGTACATGTGAGATGGTACATAAAGAGCGATAGCTAGCGAAAGCAAATTTTTTTCATATCAATGTGTACCTAAATGATTAAAGCCACATCTACTATGTATTTGCCTGCATTTTTCCTGTATTTTACATACTTGACCCAAGTTAAGTATGCAACTTAACACATTAATTGCACACTCGAACAGTTTGTGTACATAAATGCATGTGGTTATTCTGTCAAGCTCACGAATGTGCCTGTGTTTGTCCGTGTGCCTTTGTGTTTGTGTGGCTGTGTGCATATACCTTTGCATGTGCATACATGTAGGGGTGTGCGTATGAATCTGTCACCCCATCAGTGTGTTTTTATGTACCTATGAGCATATGTACTGTTTTTGTGTCTATCTACTCAATTGTATATTGTGTGTGTGTCTATATATATATATATATATATATATGTGTGTGTGTGTGTGTGTGTGTGTGTAGGAAAAAAAAACTTTTAATACATAGCAGTACAAGCTTGTTTCATGCATCGTGCACTCATCAGCTGCTAATGATCAGCAGCTGATGAATGCATCATTAGCAGCTGATGAGTGCGTGATGCACGAAACAAGCTTGTACTGCTGTGTATTAAGTTTTCTCCTACGTCTATATATTTATCTATATTATATATACTTGCTTGACTCACTGGATTTTTTTTATATATATATATATATATATATATATATATATAGAGAGAGAGAGAGAGAGAGAGAGAGAGAGAGAGAGCGCTTTTTTTCAGAATATTTGAAGATATATCCTAGGATGAACTGGGACACATCATCAGTGGTTTCCTGAGGTCCGCGAGTGTTTCGGGTCTTTCAACATCATACACCCTCTCTCAGGTGACCCCGCCAGGATTGATCAGGCCCTGGCTTGTGTCCCAGCAGCATTGGCCCACAGATCACTCCTGATCCAAAGCCACCTGGAGGCCCTCTCTGCAGCCTCCATGGAAGACTTGATGGCTTTCCTTTTTGCAGCACCAGTGATGCCAAGTAGAGTGTAGACCTTGCACAGTGAGCAGCCAGTAAAGCCTCTACACCCCACTTCAATGGGCTCACAATGTGCCTTCCAGCCTCTCCTCCGGCACTGATCAACTAGCTCCTGGTACTTGGACCGCTTCCGCTTATTTGCCTCCTCCATCTGGTCCTCCCAGGGAACCGTCAGCTCTACAAGGAGCACCTGTTTTGAAGAGGCTAATGATTGCACTATGTCTGGCCTCAACAAAGTTGTCGTAATGTGGTCTGGGAAACTAAGCTGCCCCCCCAGGTCAACTCACAGCTCTCAGTCAGACATAGAGGTGAGGAGACCGGCGGCTGATCTGGGCTGTGACTGAGGCTGCTCACCAGCCCTGACAAAGGCAATGTTTCTCTGTCCACAGGCTTGCTTGTTGTTGGCCACAGCTTTGGAGATGCCCTCTGCAACTGTCTTCAGCACCTGGTCATGTCGCCAGCGGTAACGGCCCTCCCCCAAGGCTGATGGGCAGCTGCTGAGGATGTGCTTGAGTGAACTTTTTCCAGGCCACAGAGGACATGATGGAGAATCAATCTTGCCCCAGAGATGGGAGATTTGCTGGGCTAGGCAGAACATCATACACAGCTTGTACCATGAACTTGATCCGCTGCAGTTCTGCCTGCTAGATATCTGCCCAGGATATCTTCCTCTCCCATGCACCCTCCCACCTTGTCCATGCTCCCTGCTGTCGCATGCCTACCATTCTGCTGGTCCTTTCCTCCTCGACACCTACCCGCACGTCTCAGCCGAGACTCTGCAAGCTCCAGGCTTTCCTGGGGTCTCCACTTCCTGCCTGTCATGCCTACTATATATATAGCATATTTTTTTCTGGGAAAAAGTGCTCAACAAATGAGGAGCAGAATATATATGCATGTCAGTCCATCTCTGTGAGTATGTATGTCTGCATGAGCAAATATGTGTGAGTGTGTATGTCTGTACCTCTGTGGCAATAGTCTGTCTGAGGCCAGGTATCCAGGCTTGTGGCTTTCTTTGTTGTAGTCTGCGTATTTGGCCTGGACAGCATAGGATGCCAGCAACACAGCAGTCTCTGGAGGGCAGTAGTTCTCATCATTCAAGATGGCCTCCTTCACCTGAAGGGGGAAGTTATACACACACACACACAAAGGAAACCTTTCAGTTAGGTGAGTGACCTTGTAAACAGTGGGTTGTGGGTTTGAATCTCAGCAAATAAGAATCTAAAATGAAATATTAAATGGAAAACACCCGGGTTGCCCTTCAACAACCTGGGAGATGCACTGACATTTTATCCCTATCAGTGGATCTCCAAGGTGTGATTCAGCAAGGTGGTGCTGAGTCATGCCAAGTCAACCTTCCCTTGGTGAATTAATGCTCTGTGTGTGTGTATGTGTGTGTGTGCGTGCGTGCGTGCTTGTCTGTGTACATTTGTTATTTGTGTTTACCTGCAGGAAGAAGAGCTTCTGTGTGATCTCCTGGATGAGTTCCTCAGAGACGTCCTCGGGAAAAAACTTGGCTCTGAACTTGAATTGTAGTGGATTCTCCTTCTTCACATCCTGCTGGGTCACCTGGACAGAGGCAGACAGACACACTAGCCACTGCTGAGGTAAGAGGGGCACTCTGTGTGTGTGTGTGTGTGTGTAAGAGAGCTGTGTGTGTGTGTGTGTGTGTGTGTGTAAGAGAGAGAGAGTGTGTGTGTGATGTAATAATAACATGCTGTTGAGCAAAGCCTTTAAAGGCACAATGTGTAAAATTTCTGCTTCCTGAAGCATATTATAACCAGTAAATACCTGCAGGTTGTGCCGAATGGCACTGATTGAAACAATGTAAATAACTCAAGGGCCTCCATTGCCACAGATTTAACATTAAAAATATGAGCCAGGTCAAATTAGTGCTTTTGTTGTTGTTTGAAGATTCATGTTTGATACCCTGCCCCCAAAGACCTGGCTAACACCGACTCCTCAGTGAACTATAACTATGCAGTGATCACAGTAGACTGACGGCTACTGAAGGTGTTCAAAAATACCAGATGTTTGCAAACGTGCTGGATTTCCATTTGAATTTGCTTGTCTTGCTTGTTTGAGGAGAAAGTAGGTTGCATGTCTACTTTGGTTTTCTGTTGTTACTGAATGAGAGAAGTCTACACAAAGATAAAAATTGCACATCACATCTTTAATCTTCTGATTTCAGAATGGAAAATCCCAGTGACAACCAGTGAAAAGCTTAAAACTAATTATTTAATAAAGATTTATTCATACGTTTATTATAATTACAAACCGCATGCATGCCTTTTTTCTTCCATAATTTCCTACAACTAGTGCTACTGATGATAATAATATCATCTTCATCATGAAATCACCCGCCTTGTGATTTCACATAGTTTCATATAGTTAATGCTTGATCCTACAATCCAAATAACATTTTTTTTCCTGTGGCATATGGGGCAGGCTATTTGTCAATCTACTTTTAGGTGTGACATTTAAACTCTTTTGGGATGTCTAACCTTCTTGTTGAGCTTGAGCCATGTGACGTAGCCTTTACTGTCTGTATACTGTAGGCCGAAGAACCACACCTCCCTCAAACCCACCGTCTTCACCACCTGAAACAGGAAAATCATGTGTTAACACAGCACCTGTTCAAACTGGCCCTCAGGCTCCAACCATCGGTGTTTTCACATTGCACTTGTTAGATAGAGGAACCAATGGAGGACGGCTGGTCTTTAAAACCTCAAGGTTAATATTCGTGTCTCAGCAGTTGTGAAAACAAACTTGGCTTGACAGAAGTGGAAATGCTGACTAACATTTGGTGGACTATGTCTTCTCTGTAGTGGTTGGATTCTCTCAAACATGGCAATGATGTGTGAATCAAACTGAACAAAACGGAACAATCTTTTTTTGGCAGGGGGTTTCCCCCATTTTCTCCCTAATTGCCCTTGGCCAATTGCCTCACTCTCTGAGCCGTCCTGGTCGCTGCTCCATCCCCTCTGCCGATCCGGGGAGGGCTGCAGAATACCACATGCCTCCTCCAATATATGTGGAGTCACCAGCCACTTCTTCTCACCTGACAATGAGGTGTTTCACCAGGGGGACATACCGCATGGGAGGATCATGCTATTTCCCCCAGTTCCCCCCCGAACAGGTGACCTGACCGATCAGAGGAGGCACTAGTGCAGCAATCAGGACACATACCCACATCCAGCGTCTCACCCACAAACACGGCCAATTGTGTCTGTAGGGACACCCGACCAAGCCGGAGGTAACAAAGAGATTTGAACCGGTGATCCCTGTGTTGGTATGCAATGGAATAGACCACTACAGTACCCGGACGCCCAAAACAGAACAATTTCTGACCATTCCAGCCACATACTGAAACTCTGGACGTGTTCAACACTGAACAAAATTGTCGAGCGACCCCTTTTTCTGTGGTCAATGTTCAAAATTACACCACAGGAATCTGCAAAAGCTGTTCACCACCAAGTCCATTCAGTATTTGCGCCAATGCTGACAGCAGTCGCCATATATCCTCATTTGTTGTAGTGAACAACAAACCACAAATCAAAATGCACTTGAAGTTGCCAGCTTGAATCAATGATGTTGGACTGTTGGAGGGACAGAGAGGTAGGCGGGTAAGGTCATTTATGTACTTTACTTCTCATTCATTCAGGCAGAACAGATGTTCATTCATACACTAAATTTGCACATGTATCCACGCGTGAACAGATTAGGGTTTTTCATTTGCACTGAATATTGTGAGTGGATTAATTTTCTTTTGATTCATTGATTTTGTCCTTACAATGACTGACACATTCACATAAACCAAACAGACACTGGCCAAGAGGCACAACACAGGAGAGCTACCTCGTCAGGCCAGGACTCTTCAGTCTACACCCATCTACAGGCCACTGGCCACTCTTTCAAAGATGAGGATGTGCACATCCTTAATAGGAAGGAACACTGGTTTGAACAGGGAGTTAAAGAGGCCATCTATGTGAAGAGGCAACAACCATCCCTGAACCGAAGGGGGGGCCTAAGAGTACATCTGTCCCCATCTTACAATGCTGTGATTGCAAACATTCCCAAATCCTATTGTAACTGTATTTAATGGTCACGCCTATTTGCATATGAAACTGATGGTTGGTTTGGGTGGTTATGCCACTGTATTGTTTTTAAGGGTGGGGATACCTGCAGTCAGCTGAGACTGAAGATGTCACTTAGATGAGTGATGAAACGTATCTGTCAATAAACGTTGTATCCAGATGAACTGATTCAACTTTCTTTGATTTTCTTATCTGGATTATTGAGCATGCATGAACACATTGCTATAACAACTCGGATGAGGAGCAGTATAGCCTGCAGGAGTTGTCCATAGTTGCCTCAATACCAATTTTACAGTGACTGGATTTACTGTAGATGTTCGTAAGGCTTAATCAGACCAGAGCAGTTTCAATCAGACAGCGAAAAACAAGATTATTTTCAAACATCCATTAATTGTGCAGTTGCATTAGTGCTACCTTTGAAAAAAAAAATCACCCTGGGAAAAAAAAAGGTCATAAAATATGACCGATCGGTTGCAGTCTGGAGCCCTGCAGAGAGAGAGAGAGAGAGAGAGAGAGAGAGAGAGAGAGAGAGAGAGAGAGAGAGAGAGAGAGAGAGAGAGAGAGAGAGAGAGAGAGAGAGAGAGAGAGAGACTGTCCCTAAGGCATTGTGTACACTCGCCCAAACATTTGGCTCTAATGTGATTTACAAAGTCAATAAAAAGAGACTCACTGCTTTATAATGAACACACACACACACACGTGTGCCCCCAGTTGATCTGGGAATGCGGTATGCAGGGACAGCTATGCGGATGCTGAAACCTCGGCATGCAGATTTCAAATGCTAAGCTGGGAATGTGAATAAAGAATTTGGGTATGTCCAGAGGACAAGATGGAGAATAATAACAAGGACAGAATGCAGAATGAGAGAGAGTGGCAGAGGATGTGGAGATAATGAAAGATAGTTTGACAACTGAATACTTATGGGGTCATTATGTGGCTTTCTAATGCGTGTAACTAGTCTGCCAAGTGATAAACATTAGAAATAGACACAGTCTCTGCTGTCTGCTCTGAAAGTACTGCCTGAGAGCAGTTTTCATCTCCCCTTCCAAGCCTTTGCAGTGATTATACCGCAGCTTGTTCCTGTGGGGTTTTGGGTGGAAGAGTCTGCAGTCAGCTTCACCAGGCAGAGGTATTTTAACCTGAACAACATCACTGGCAGTAAGGTCCCCAATCACAGTTAATGTTACAGTAACATCAAGCCATGTAGTCAGACTGACCAATCCGCTGCATTGTAATGAGCAAGCCTGTTGTCACATATCAGATATAATGTGTAAACATGAGAGTCAAACTTCACTCAGCTGGGTTAGTCCAACATGGCCGCAGATCCTTGACGTTGCCAATGAAAATCTAAACCAGTGTAAAATCTAAATACTTCAGCTCAGTTTAAAAATCTTCAATCAAGGTTCAACCAGCTTGCGGCTTTGTGCTTTCACCAAAACTAGATCTGCTTTCTTGTCTCGATGCATGCTCAATAATCCAGGTGTAGATTTCCCAGGAAAGTTGAATCAGTTCATCTGAACATCAAGTTTAGTGGGAAAACATTTCTGGGATTCTGCATTCTTGTATTGGTCCCTACTGCACAGCCCTAACACACCAATGGCATTTGGCATACAAGTGACCTAACCCCTTACTGGAGTTTAAATCAATCAATCAATCAATCAAGCCATCAATCAAGCCATCAATCTATCTATGATCACACAAGATTACTGAGGGTGATGTACATGCGCTGCTCTGGTCTAAAACTTATATATAGGTTTTTTTTCCCAAGATAAACAGCACACTACTTTTGTGTGACCAGCCTCTAAATGTGCAAGGAAGGGGAGGTATGAGGTATTTAAATGAATATATCAACAGATCTGTGATCTGGATGGTAACAGTTTATAATGCTTTTGTTTAGTTTTTTGTGTGTGTGTGTGTGTGTGTCTAAGAAGTTTTAGAGTTAATAGTCAGAGCTATTTTGGTCTTTTTACTTTATCATTTGTATTTATGTTCCTTAAAGAAATGCAATAAAAACTTAAAATAAAATGTTTTTTAAAAAAAAAGTCGACCTATGGTAGCTGACTGCTAGTTGTAGCATCAATTTCAGACAGGAAACATAAGGTTAATTGACTTTTTATGAAAGAAACCAACAGTCAAAATTCAGCTAGCATATTATGAACCTGCCGGTGCTTCATACACACATTTAGCAGTTCAGCCTGCTCAGACTTGGGGTAGAAACAAAGTGGAAAATGTGTTATTTAAAGACATACACGGTACTGTAGCACAGCATGTCCACGTACGTGTCTGAAGTTGCATGCAGCATCCATCCATGCATGACATTTGTGGCACTTGGATTTCAAACAGTATTGTATGAGCTTATTTGATTAAAATGTGCTCCTGACTCCCTAAAGCCCTCCATCAGTTCACACAGGACAGCGTATGTTTGAGCTTTCAGGTCTATATTTAGCTCAGCACAGCTCTATATCAATGGACCCTTCTCTTCATTCATTTAAGGCTGAGACCTTTTTTGAGTGAAAGAGCTTCCAGGATCAAACTGAGCCTGCTTGGGGTGTGATGTATTATCACAGAGCACCCCGTTGATCACTAGGCATGTGACTTCCTCAATGTAAGTGACAGTAAACACACTAGGACCGAAAACTTTGTCCAAGAGTTTCCCCGCGTGCAAAAAAAAAAAAAGAAAAGCAGAATCAGAATACCTTGTTGTGGAGTGAAGCTCAATGTACTTTTTGGGGTTCATGGAAAGCTGCTGAAAGTTGACAGAGAGTATAGATTCCCGTTCCACTAAGGCTGGGCAAACACTACAAGGCCTTTTAGGCTGACTTTAGCCACTATTTACCCCTCATAAATGGTTTGCAAAACTGGGCCGAGCCTGTGATTACTGTCCAAGACGGTCTTGTGGTGTGTTCAGGGTAGCTGCTTCAATCTTTTGCCTTCAAATCCCATCGGTACAATCTAGGTTTTGGGTAATAATCAAAAAATGTGATATTTTGATGTGAATCGGTTTTGTAGAGTGAAGTTGATAATACCTCAAATCAGATGGGAGACTGAAAACAGCTGATGAGAGCTGAGCATGAAAGGAATAAAAACAGGCAGAGCAGGAAGGAAAAAACTCTGTGTTTCCCCCCTTCACATTTGTTTTGGGTTTATCGTTCAGCAAGATGTGTGTCCTTGCAAAACTGGGGGAGTTGCATGGCATGGTCTCACTCTATCTTTCTCTTTCACCTTCATGTGGACACACACACACACACACACACACACACACACACACACACACACACACACACACACACACACAGCAGGAGTTCACTTGGAGGCCTGGGTGCAGCAGACGGACATCATCCTGTGTCTGACAGCTGGTTGCTATGACAATGCATGGGCACAGCATGCCAACGATATTCAGATGTAATGAGTCAGACAGGCTCAGTGTATCACCCCCGTGTGTGTGTGTGTGTGTGTGTGTGTGTGTGTGTGTGTGTGTGAGTGTATGCATGTAAAGAAGAAAGAGAGGGAAAGAAAAGGATGGATATAGTATATAAACTGTGTATACTATATATACCATGCACGTGTACAGCTAAGGGAAGTGAATGACAGCAAAAGCGTGTCTGTAAGGTAATAATGTGTATCCATGTTCAAGAGAGAGAACAAAAGCATAACAGAGTGTGGGTTTGGTTTGTGGCCAAAGTAGTAGTACGTGTGTCATACTGGGTCTATATAACCAGTCTTCCATGCTCTAATACTCATACTAAGGAAGTGGTACGGGGCGTTACCAGAGCACATCTCCTCATACTTCTCCTGCATCTATACTTATATAAGTAGAAATGAATAAGCACACGGAAACAAAGACCGTTGGCATATCTCAAAGCAATTACTGGACCATTTCCAGTAACGTCTGAACTTCTAAGAGCAACACTTCTTTGTTCCTTGTGCATGTGTGCTTCGCTCATTCTAGAAATACAAAAGTCAAAAATGGGAAATAAAGAGGCTTTATACAGATGTAACCACAGTAGCACCCCTACTATTTATACATAGCTACCCTGCAGCTCCACCTCCAAAAGGAAGTATTTGTAAAAATAATCCTGCGTTGCATCTTCTTAGTAAGGCTCCAGAGGATCTGAAACGGCTCTCACCACAGAGGCAGGGGAGTAAATCAATGAAATACTTGTCTCAAATATTAAGTGCTATGATGTGATTTGGTTAGCTGTTAAGGGCAATATGCTGAGTTGTAATTTGTTGTGATGTGTTGTCTTTAAAGCAATGCTTTAAGTCCAGCTGAAATCAAAATGTATGTTTTTTTACAGTAATACATGTCTCTTATGTGTATGGATCGACTTGTGTCCTAATTCAAAAGATGTACTTTGATTTCTTTTAGTTTCAAGAGTGTGCCAACTATTGCTGGATCAGCTGGTAAGCATTTCACTTAATATCCATGTGTGGAGACAGATTCCTCATCAATCCCAACATTTTGCACATGTGCATATTTCTTAGCACACTAAATAACTTTCCTAAGACGGTGCTAAGGGGTAGTTAGCTTCTGCAGCTGTCTGCAGCTGTCTACAGCTGCCTGGGCAGCTTGGAAACCATCAAACTTCCAGGCTGTTCTTTTGGTAAATGGGGATCTATGTGAAGAGTGAGGGATCACGGGGGTATGTTCTCCCGTCTCCTGACAAACCGAGATAAAGATGTCTCGCTGAAGGCCCTGTGGCTTTGCCTACATAGCGGCAAGAGCTGCAAAGGCTAAATACCCATGTGCTTCTCTGCTGGTAAACATCTGAAACATCTTGAGCTTTTGTTCCAACACATTCTTATCCAATGGCGTCGTATACTGGCGCTACTGACAAGGCGTCGATATGTTAATGCGACCCATTGGCGTCTGTGTGAGACGCAGTGGGTGTTCATAGAGTCCAATGTAAAACTAACACACTGATTGTTGAATTTTTTTTCCCTCCTTTTTCTCCCCAATTGTATCCGGCTATTTACCCCAATCTTCTGAGCCATCTCGGTTGCTGCTCCACCCCCTCTGCCGATCCGGGGAGGGCTGCAGACTACCACATGCCTCCTCCAATACATGTGGAACCAGCAACCAGGAACACTTTGTCATTTGACTTCATGCACTTGTGTACATGAAATGAAATGAAATGCTGTTTCACCCAGCCCACAGCAGTACAACTCAAAGACAAAGACACATCCAAAAACTACAAGAACACACATACCCAAACTAAACAAAAAAATCACTGTCCAAGGGAACAAATGCCAACCAGGATGACTGTTGGAACTGCCGGTCTGCATGGGCTAGCAGTTAGCGTAGTACATCCTGCTGCCGCATCCTATCAGACTGCCCTCGGCGTTTCTTCCTTGGGTGCAGCTCCAGGCAGGGGCCGTGGTCCCCAGGCCCACGGGACGAATCAGACCAAGCTCTCCCAGCCGATCCAGCACCAGCTCTCCCTGTCAGACACCCTCGACACACTTCCCCGCACTCCTCACGACGACATCAAAAACACCACAGTCAAAGCCAGGTGAGGCCGCCGCCAGTGTTATCGGAACTGCCGGTCTGCATGGGCTAGCAATTAGCTTAGACGAACTGTGTTATGTGGAGACGCCAGCTGCTTCTTTTCACCTGACAGTGAGGAGTTTCGCCAGGGGGATGTAGCACGTGGGAGGATCACGCTATTCCCCCCCAGTTCCTGCCCCCCCCCCAAAACAGGTGCCCTGACTGACCAGAGGAGGCGTTAGTGCAGCGACCAGGACACATACCCACATCCAGCTCCCCATCCGCAGACACGGCCAGTTGTGTCTGTAGGGACAAGCCGGAGGTAACACGGGGATTCAAACCGAAGATTCCTGTGTTGGTAGACCACCACACTACCTGGATGCCCTTGATTGTTGAATATTAATTACATAAAGGCTTTGTGGCGCTTAGGTTAAGAGTTAAGAAAGCCATTTCATTTTGTCATTGTAGTCCTTGGTTACAATGAAATTTGTTCTCTGCATTTAACCCATCCTATTGTACAGGAGCAGTGGGCAGCTGCAGCACGCAGGGACCAACTCCAGTTCGTCTTTCCATTGCCTTGCTCAGGGGCACAGACAGGAGTATTAATCCTAACATGCATGTCTTTTTGATGGTGGGAGGAAAGCAGAGCACCCGGAGGAAAACCACACAGACACGGGGAGAACATGCAAACTCCACACAGAAAGGACCAGGGACGTCCTGGGGTTCAAACCCAGGACCTTCTTGCTGTGAGGCAACAGTGCTAACCACTGGGCCACCGTGCCACAAGTTAATGTTAGGTAGTGGTTAAGGTTAGGGTTAATGATAGGTAGTGATTTACCCACTGCATTCATACATATGCCGATGGGTGCCTTGCAGGTCGATATATCGACGCTTTGTCAGTAGCATCAATTTGACGCCATGGGATGAGAAGGGGCTACTTGTTCCAATGTTCAAAAAGAATGACACATCCTTTCCCTTATAAATATCAGGACAAATGAGCCAGCATTGTTAGTGAAGTGACCTTCCCTGTGGAAAACAAGTCATCATTCAACTAAACATCCACCATGAGAGGAAGCCACCGGAAGACTACAAGGACTTATTCGGTTTAACCCAACATCCAGTTCCTTTAGTAGGCAAGCTGTGTGTGTGTGTGTGTGCGTGTGTGTGTTTTAATCTAGGTACTAATCCTGACTAAAACAAGCAAGAGTTACATCCGATCTTTTGTGGGCTATCTAAACCTTTGGAAATAAGTGAAGAGCAGCAGAGAAACTGAGATATCTGAAGAAAGTGATGCCTGAGCCGAGAGGGAGAAGACAACTCCAGTTGCCAGACTTTACGTCAGGATAGGGTCATCCTGGTGTTGGCTCCGGTGTTGGGTGACACGTGTGTGTGTGTGTGTGTGTGTGTGTGTGTGTGTGTGTGTGTGTGTGTGTGTGTGTGTGTGTGTGTGTGTGTGTGTGTGTGTGTGAGTGAGTGAATGTCAGTGTGAGACATCATGAGGAAGAGTGAGAGGGAGATTGGAAGAGAGACAAGTCGGCATGACAGAGAAAGACAGAGAAAGGGGGAGGGAGAAACAAAGAGGACACAAACTTGTGTACAACTCATGCCAAAACAGTAGAAAACCGTTTCACTTACAGCATAACAAGGCTTAATGTATTATCTATTACAGGACCACTTTCCTGGATCCCCCTGTGAAGCTGAGTACAAGCATGGGCGAGTCCAGAGTTCATGCTGGAGAAAGTAAAGGTCAACAGAATCCAGTAACCCCCGGGTGTGAGGATATGCGTGTATGTGTACGTGCATGTGTGCATATGTGTGTGTGTGTGTGTGTGTGTGTGTGTGTGTGTGTGTGTGTGTGTGTGTGTGTGTGTGTGTGCAAGTGTGACAGGCTGAGGTGAGAAAGTACCAGTCAGCATAAACAGACCCATCCTGGGCTTCACTCCAGTAACCTGCCTCAACACACACACACACACATATGCACACACACAGGCACGCATGCACGTACACATGCACAGGCACACACACACACACACACATGCGATACAGTTCACTCTGTGACATGTAGACAAAGAGCAAGGTTTAAGAAGTTACAAAAAAAGGAAAACAATAATGTATATACATGTTTGGTGCTTGAGTCAGTGTTTGGTTCGATATGAAATTCAACCGAGTTCAAGTCCAATTTCGTTTTTGCCCAGTTTGGGAGCAGACAAGATAACAATACACACTGCCAAAGCAGATGTACATGACGGATCACCAACAAAAATAGCCAACAATGATGGCTCTTTCTCTGGCTTCCTCCACCATGTGACACCCCCAACCAACCTTTCCCCTGACACAACGCTGAAAGATGCCCTTTCTCCTACAGGCAACATAAACACTCACATATGCACACACAAACTGTCTCTCTCTCTAGCGCGCGCGCACACACACACACACCACCCTCCCACCTTTTATTTCCACTGCCTCGGTCCCTTGAGTTCCCCGTTTGGACAAAGACTGTTCTGTGGTGCTACAAAAGCAGTACCAGCCCCAACTAGGCCAAACAGCCTCACACACACACACACACACACACACACATGTAAAAGAAACATAAAATGAGGGGTTCGTGTGTATGTAAGTTAGAGAGCGAGAGACAGAGTGTGTGTGTGTGTGTGTGTGTGTTACCTGGTCAAACAGCTGTTTGCCTGTAGTACTGGGCTGGATGGCAAACTCCAGCTCAGCGTCCATGGTGGTGACGCGCACATTGATCTACAAAACACAAACAAAAACTCAGTCAGTCAAATAACCTGTCAGTCAGGAAAACTGCAGGAGAGCTACAATCTGCTGACATGGAAGCCTGATGTGCAGAAACACAAATATTGTGCACAACAATGCGCATTTACTAGAAACGGGGGTCTGGTTATACTGGCCATGTGTTCAATATGAAATCACTGTGCACATCTAAAAGGTTTTGATTCTGACCACATGCTGGGGGCATGGAAACGCACACCTTAACCAGACAATTTTATTCAGCACCTACACTACCGTTCAAAAGTTTGGGATCACCCAAACAATTTTGTGTTTTCCATGAAAAGTCACACTTATTCACCACCATATGTTGTGAAATGAATAGAAAATAGAGTCAAGACATTGACAAGGTTAGAAATAATGATTTGTATTTGAAATAAGATTTTTTTTACATCAAACTTCGCTTTTGTCAAAGAATCCTCCATTTGCAGCAATTACAGCATTGCAGACCTTTGGCATTCTAGCTGTTAATTTGTTGAGGTAATCTGGAGAAATTGCACCCCACGCTTCCAGAAGCAGCTCCCACAAGTTGGATTGGTTGGATGGGCACTTCTTGCGTACCATACGGTCAAGCTGCTCCCACAACAGCTCAATGGGGTTCAGATCTGGTGACTGCGCTGGCCACTCCATTACCGATAGAATACCAGCTGCCTGCTTCTGCTCTAAATAGTTCTTGCACAATTTGGAGGTGTGTTTAGGGTCATTGTCCTGTTGTAGGATGAAATTGGCTCCAATCAAGCGCTGTCCACTGGGTATGGCATGGCGTTGCAAAATGGAGTGATAGCCTTCCTTATTCAGAATCCCTTTTACCCTGTACAAATCTCCCACCTTACCAGCACCAAAGCAACCCCAGACCATCACATTACCTCCACCATGCTTAACAGATGGCGTCAGGCATTCTTCCAGCATCTTTTCATTTGTTCTGCGTCTCACAAACGTTCTTCTTTGTGATCCAAACACCTCAAACTTGGATTCATCCGTCCACAACACTTTTTTCCAGTCTTCCTCTGTCCAATGTCTGTGTTCTTTTGCCCATCTTAATCTTTTTCTTTTATTGGTCAGTCTCAGATATGGCTTTTTCTTTGCCACTCTGCCCTGAAGCCCAGAATCCCGCAGCCGCCTCTTCACTGTAGATGTTGACACTGGTGTTTTGCGGGTACTATTTAATGAAGATGCCAGTTGGGGACCTGTGAGGCGTCTGTTTCTCAAACTAGAGACTCTAATGTACTTATCTTCTTGCTCAGTTGTGCAACGCGGCCTCCCACTTCTTTTTCTACTCTGGTTAGAGCCTGTTTGTGCTGTCCTCTGAAGGGAGTAGTACACACCGGTGTAGGAAATCTTCAATTTCTTAGCAATTTCTCGCATGGAATAGCCTTCATTTCTAAGAACAAGAATAGACTGTCGAGTTTCAGATGAAAGTTCTCTTTTTCTGGCCATTTTGAGCGTTTAATTGACCCCACAAATGTGATGCTCCAGAAACTCAATCTGCTCAAAGGAAGGTCAGTTTTGTAGCTTCTGTAACGAGCTAAACTGTTTTCAGATGTGTGAACATGATTGCACAAGGGTTTTCTAATCATCAATTAGCCTTCTGAGCCAATGAGCAAACACATTGTACCATTAGAACACTGGAGTGATAGTTGCTTGAAATGGGCCTCTATACACCTATGTAGATATTGCACCAAAAACCAGACATTTGCAGCTAGAATAGTCATTTACCACATTAGCAATGTATAGAGTGTATTTCTTTAAAGTTAAGACTAGTTTAAAGTTATCTTCATTGAAAAGTACAGTGCTTTTCCTTCAAAAATATGGACATTTCAATGTGATCCCAAACTTTTGAACGGTAGTGTATGTGAACAGGCCACGCGGGGCGGCGGCAGCTCAGGAGGTGGAGCAGGTCGTCTTGGTAACCGTAGGGTTGCCGGTTCGATCGGCTTCCCTTTGCAAAAATGTCGAGGTGTCCCTGAGCAAGACACCTAACTGCTCCAGATGAGCTGGTTGTTACCTTGCATGGCTGACACCGCCGTCGGTGTGTGTGTGTGCGTATGTGTGTGTGTGTGTGCGTGTGCGCACGTGGGTGAATGTGAGGCATTAATTAATCGTGAAGCACTTTGAGCGGCTGTTGCAGCTAGAAAAGCACTATATAAAATGCAGTCCAGTTACCATTTAACCAGCTGATGTAACTCCTTACTCCTCCCGAGCGGCAGGAGGTGTTGGGATTAGTGACGTCAGCTGATGTCGCGCAGCACACACATTGCTCTACAGGGGGCATGACTGATTTTAAATCACTGATTTGAACATCTTCGACCAGTTTTAATGTGTGGTGAAAAACACACACACACACACACACACACACACACACACACACAAGAACCCCTCGTTCGTTTTATTATTATTGTGAGCAAAGGCAGGGAGGTACACAAAACTTCGTGCACACACACACACACACACACACACACACACTAGACATATGTAATTAAAATGTGTGCACGTGGTTTGAAAGTACATGTGTTAGCGTATGCTAACGCACTCACTCCTCGCCCACCCACTGTGCTCTGGCTTCAATGCCCTCATCTGCCTCCCTCTTTCTTTTTGCTCTTTCTGCCTCTGTATCTCTCTCCCTCTTCCCTTACCAGTCCTCCTAGCTGACTGGGCTACGAGTCAGAACAGCTCTGACCAGCTGGACAGCAGGAGGGTGAACCCCTTTACCCCACACAGACACACACAGACACAGATAGGAGAGAAAACCCCAGGTAGAAGGGACGATGGAGAGAGAAGCGAAAGAAAAGTGAAGACAGAGGGACAAAGAAAACGCTGACTGATCCGGTCGGAGACCCACAGAGGAGACAGCAAGACTCGAAGGCCAACAGGGACGAAAAAGAAGAGGGTGGAAGAAAAGATCGCTGAGAGAGAAAAGAGTAAAAGAGAGAGTGAAAGAAAAAAAGAAAGCATGAATGTTAAGTCAATTTTATTTGTATAGTCCATTATCACAAATTACAAATTTGCCTCAGGGGGCTTTACAGTAACACAACATCCTGTCCTGAGACCTCGCATCGGATAAGGAACAACTCCCTAAAAAAACCTTTAACGGGGAGAGAAGATAGGAAGAAACCTCAGGGAGAGCAAGAGAGGAGGGATCTCTCTCCCAAGACGCACAACGTGCAATGGATGTTGTGTTCACACAATTTACACAATACAACATTGAAAGAGGATAACAGAATTGTAATGGACTTATAAAATGTATGAAGAATATGATGAGGAGGATGCCAAGCAGTGCAGAGCAGAAAGAAAGAAAGAACCAGAGATGGACAGGGATGTGTGAGGCTAATGTGACACAGCACAAAGTGCTGAACAACCACTTTCTGCTGTGTCCCATCACCATGCTGATGGAAAAGCCTATTCCTGCCCGTTAAACGATCTGTGTGTGTGTTTGTCTGTGTGTGTGTGTGTGTGGACTATTTATAGAAGGCTGATAGGAAGACATGTATGGACACACACACACACACACACACACACACACACACACACACACACACACACACACACTCATCTACAGTATACAGTGTGTGTCCATAAAAGGCTGTGGTTCTTTACCCTCATTGTGATTGAAACTCGGCCGGCCCCTCATTTAACTTTGTGTTTAATGAAGAACAAGCTGTGCTGTGCTCAAACTGGAGCAGGCAGATCAAACTACATGATGTGCGAGAGCTGAATTTGTTTTTGTCCTATATCATGTCGTTTGGAATTAAGTCATCCTAAAATTAGACATCTACCTTCAGACAAACTCCATAATGGATCTGATAAAAAAGAAAGACAGCTTTCTTCAGGAGGATTGTGTTGTGTGTGTGTTTTAAACATGGGGGCCGGGGATAATAGGTATCATTGCTTTATTGTGTTTTGCAGTCAAGTCTTTTTCTTATTTTGATGTCTCATAGTATCAATCTATCACAGACAACTTGCCGACTGGCTGTTTTTCTGTTTTAATCACTCACTCACACTTTTTAAAATTAATTTCTTTTTTTGGACCCCCCCCTTTTTCTCCTAATTGTACCCGGCCAATTACCCCACTCTTCTGAGCCTTCCCGGTTGCTGCTCCACCCCCTCTGACAATCCGGGGAGGGCCGCAAACTACCACATGCCTCCTCCGATACATGTGGAGTTGCCAGCCGCTGCTTTTCACCTGACAGTGAGGAGTTTCACCGGGGGGATGTAGTGCATGGATCACACCATCCCCCCCAGTCCCCCCCCCGAACAGGTGCCCCGACCGACCAGAGGAGGCGCCAGTGCAGCGACCAGGACACATATCCACATCCGGCTTCCCACTCGCAGACACGGCCAACCGTGTCTGTAGGGACGCCCAACCAACCCAGAGGTAACACGAGGATTCGAACTGGTGATCCCCATGTTGGTAGGCAATGGAATAGACCAACACACCACCTGGACATCCCTTTAAATTCATTTCTATCCTAAAAATAAGAATTTCACCCATTCACCCAACCCTTGACTGACTGATTGTTTTTATTTACATAGCACGTTCAAAACCAAAGACTACAAAATGCCTCCAACGAACGCAATAACAAACACAAAACCATGATGGTTTTGTGACTTTGTGACTTTTCGGACACTTTTCAAAACCTTGAGCTGAATTCGCTTGTCTAACGCCAATAGACGACTGTACCAGCATTGCTTGTTGTCTGTGCTTGGTGATGTTTGTGTCTCGGAAAACCAACTGACTGGCTCACGACTGGCGATTCACATTCTCATACAAATAACACGGCCTGACGATGCCGTGCAATGCATCACATTGGTTACGTTCAGGGTTGTTTTTTTCCCTCTTTTTCTCCCCAATTGTACTTGACCAATTACCCCACTCTTCCGAGCTGTCCCGGTTGCTGCTCCACCCCCTCTGCCGATGGGGGGGAGGGCTGCGGACTACCAAATGCTTCCTCCGACACATGTGGAGTCGCCAGCCACTTCTTTTCACCTGACAGCGAGGAGTTTCGCCAGATGGACGTAGTGTGTGGGAGGATCACGCTATTCCCCCAGTTCCCCCTCCCCCCGAACAGGCGCCCTGACCGACCAGAGGAGGCACTAGTGCAGCGACCAGGACACACACCCACATCCGGCTTCCCACCCGCAGACATGGCCAATTGTGTCTGTAGGGACACCCAACCAAGCTGGAAGTAACAGGGATTTGAACCGGCGATCCCCATGTTGGAAGGCAACGGAATAGACCGCCACGCCACCCAGACACTCTCAAGTTCAGGGTTTAGATTAGGTAGTGGGGGTGCCATAACAGTTCGGCCATCTTGGTCTAATCGTGTGGTTTCTGAGAGAATATCTGCGGAGACTCTCAGTTTGAGATCCACACCTCAAGTGTCTAATGACGGCACAGAAATGCCGCTAAACTGTTTCACTCAGAATCAGGCCAATCAATGCATCTACCAAAATAACACATTTTGTACAAAATTTGAATTTTTAGTGCATGTATGACTGTATTTTATCACATTTAAAGTAACAACCATGCCTTAGGACACTTGTTGCAGGTCGTGGTCTTTGAAGAGCAGCAAATGAATAGAGGTCTACATGGGAGTTATGTGAGGACCTACATGTGTTTGTCAGCTGCATGTTGTACTAAGTGTTAGTGGGGGGGGGGGGCATTTGATTGTTGATGTTTACCGCAAACCAACATATACTGATCGGTACTTAAGGTTTGACTCACATCATCCACTGGAGCACAAACTACGACATCATCAGGACATTGTACCACTGAGCTGACAACCTCCCCATCAACACAGCGGCCAGGGAAGGGGAGAAATCCCAAATTAAACAGGCCCTGGTTAAGTGTGATTATCCTAACTGGGTGTTGGTCAAAGCCAGGAACATGCCCAAACAGTGCACCAGCCAATTGAAAGAGAAGGACGACATCTGCCTAAGAATAAACCAGCGGTGATGCCGTATGTGGCGGGAGTGTCGGAAAAGTTGAAACGCATATTTTCCAAACATCGCGTCTCAGTTGCTTTCAGACCTAAAAACACCCTGTGCCAGAAATTGGTCCACCCCAAGGATCAGGCTCCCCAGCACAAACAGAGCAATATAGTGTATGCTGTTGTGTGCCAGGAGGATTGCCATGACTTTTACAGTGGGGAAACTAAACAGACGCTGGCCAAGAGGATGGCACAACACAGAAGAGCTAACGTGTCGGGCCAGGACTCCACAGTCTACACCCATTTACAGGCCAGTGGCCACTCTTTCAAGGATGAGGATGTGCACATCCTTGATAGGGAGGAACCCTGGTTTGAACACGGAGTCAAAGACGCCATCTATGTTAAGAGGGAACCATCCCAGAAACGAGGAGGGGGGGGGGACATCTTACAACGCTGTGATTGCAGCCATTCCCAAATCCTCTGTGAATAGTACACATGGTCATTGAATAGTCATGGCAATTTGCATATGAAACCAATCGTTTTCAGTTGTTATGCCACTGTGCTGTTTATAAGGGTGGGGATACCTGCAGTCAGTTGAGACTGGAGAGGTCACTTAGATGAGTGACATAACGTTTCTCTCTCAATAAATGTTGTGTCCAAATGAACTGAATCAACGTTCTGTGGTATAAAGTGCCACATTTCTCATGTTTAAGTGCAAATGTTTTTTATCAGTTAACTTAGGGAGTTGATGACCTTTCAATTATGAACATAAACCATGCACATCTATGCTTCATCACCTTGGTTTTACAAGGTTCTGTCTGTGTGCTCAGTGGTTTAGATACTGAACTTTAAAATGTTCACATCTTAAAGATGATATGGATCGATGTTTTCATTTTGCATTGATGACATTGGATCGTTGATCATTGAATTGATCCATCGAAAACCAGAGACAGACAGAGACAGACACCAAGTCAGAAACACAGAGACAGAACGCGAGGCAGACAGACAAACAGCAAAAAAAAAAAAAAAGTCCTTAATGGAAGTCAGGAGAATGAGGATGACCGGAGGAGAAAGACAAAAATTGAGAGAGAGGAAAAAAAGCAACAGAGAGAGAGAGAGAGAGAAAGAGAGAGAGGGAGAGAGAGAGACAGAGAGAGAGAGGGAGAGACAGAAAGACAAGTGAGAGAACCACATTTCATAAGAGGCCTCAGGACAAACACATTTAGTGGAAGAGAGAAAATAAAGACAGTATCCTTTGACAACCACACAGGAGCTCCAATGACACACCCCGAGCCCTGAGTCAGAGAGAGGCAAAACAAAGAATAAATAAATAAATAAAAGACTCATTCTGCACAAAGTATCTTTCTCTTATCCCTCCTGTGTCCAGAGGCTAATTCTGCTTAAGCATGGATGAGTGATTTTGTACCAACATTGCTTCAGCTATTTGAAAAGAGAACCATTGCCTTTATGGTCCTGAAAAAAGAAAGAAAGAAAGAATGAATGAATGAATGAATGAATGAATGAATGAATGAATGGGCAAAAATGGGAAAAAAAGCAACGAATAAAGGATCAATCCCATACCATTTTGAATAAAAAAAGAAAAGAAAATCAAGTAAATGATTGAAAAGTGATGATTTTTAACAAACAAAGTTTTAATAGGTACAGCACTTTAAATCGGTCACAATGGTAAATCCATGTTTTATCTGCACAGGGAGGAGATTGATGCAGAGCATCACAGATGAGCTAACTAAAATCCAATGCTCTGGAACGGAGGGAGAAGGGATCCATTTTTGCTGCCTCAGCAAGACCAAGAAACAGTAGAAACAGTAGAGATGGAAGAGACACTAGAGATGGTAGAGACAGTAGAGATGGAATAGGCAGAGATGGTAGAGACAGTAGAGGCGGTAGAGAAAGTGAAGATGGAAGAGACAGTAGAGACAGAAGAGATGGAAGAGAAAGTAGAGATAGAAAAGACGGTAAAGACAGTAGATACAACAGAGATGGTAGAGACAGCAGAGATGGAAGATAAAGTAGAAACAGTAGCAATGGTAAAGACAGTAGAGATGGTAGAGACAGTAGTGACAGTAAAGACAATAGAGACAGTACAGCTGGAAGAGACAGTAGACAGAAGAGATTGTAGTGACGGTAGAGGCAGTAGACAAAAGAGATGGTAGTGACAGTAGAGACGGTAAATATGGTAGAGACAGTAGAGATGGAAGAGACAGAAAGACGGTAGAGACAGTAGAGACGGTAGAGACAGAAAAGATGGTAGTGACGGAAGAGACAGAAGACAGTAGAGATGGTAAATGTGGTAGAGATAGCAGAGACAGTAGAGACGGAAGAGACAGAAGACAGTATAGACGGTAGAAATGGTAGAGACGGTAGAGATGGTAGAGACAGTAGAGACGGTAGAGACGGTAGAGATGGTAGAGACAGTAGGGACGGTAGAGACGGTAGAGATGGTAGAGACGGTAGAGATGGTAGAGACAGTAGAGATTATAGAGACAGTAGAGACAGGAAAGGTGGTAGTGACAGTAGAGACAGTAGAGATTATAGAGTAAGTAGAGACAGTAGAGACTTTAGAGACAGTAGAGATGGTAGTGTAGTGTGTTCACAGAACAAGGTTCAATATTTATTGCCTCGACTATGGATGCTGTTGTATGGAGTCTTTGTGTCGAGTCAGATACACACAAACACACAGATAGTCACTCGTCCCTTTGCCGAGCCGCAGTCAATTCCGACCCCAACACCCTCCCCTTATTCTAACCCTAACCTTGGTTTGTATTCGCTCTCTCCCAACACTCCTCCATTGTATATATTGGCCAATGCATGTGTTTTGTTTTCTTCTCTTAAAGCTACAATCCTGAAGATTTACATTCAAACAAATGCCTTTTTGACACATTCTATCACTAGCATACTTGGGCCAATAACTAATCTACAAATATCCAAACGATGAATTAAATTGTGACTACAGATTGGTGGGATGTTCCCAGGAAGAACAGTACAGCTTACAGTGTTTCACACTAAAACTCGGGTTCAGCCATGTTTTATTGTTGGGTGGTGGGAAAGGTGCTGTCACGGTGCTATAGACTGTTTCATGTTGAATGAATCCCTGGGATTTAGAGTGGTCACACACCAATACAGTCACCAGTATCAGTATCATCATATAGGTGTCAGAAATTTGAGCAAAATGACAGGCTTTAGCACTGTGACTTTAACTTGCTGTTATATGCACTACGATTGTTGTAGAAATATAATTTGGCTGAGTGAATGGTTGATGATTGAGGGGTGGCAGGCCGCCAAAGTGATTATGGAGGCAGATGAGCAACCAGTGGAAACCAGTGGAAATAAAATAATACAAGCATTTACCTAAAAATAGAATAAGAAAGAGCATGTGTGTGAGGGGTTAGGAAAAGGAAGTCGGGGTTTCCTGGTTGGAGGCTGTGAAGCAGTACTCCAGTGCAGCAGCTTAGAGAAACCAAGCAGGAAAACGAAAACACTTGTTTGTGCGGCAGGTCCAGCATTGATCTTAGCTGCTTGAGCCAAATTTGTAAATTGGCAAGCATTCAGACCAACTAAACACATCACATTTAAAGTCAATTTGATGAAGTAATTGGCATGCTGATGTTTTGATGAATGGAAGAACAGGAAGTGCTAGAAATATTAAATGTATGATAATAGCAAGCTCGTTCCAGCTCAGAGTGGATGCCCTCGTTTCATCAGCTGTTTTGAAAAGCATTTTGAAAAATGCTTTTCAAAACAAGCCCCAGTCCCTTACCCCATTGGTTGTAATGTTTTCTACCCCACCATTCCATTGGTTGCTATGCATCATAAATACAAACGTACCTACCACATTGGTTGTTATAGTTTAAACGTTTCCTCATCTGATTGGTTGCTGTCCAACCAAAATTAGGGGCGTGACACTGGGCAACATAAATTGTAGCATGTTTCTTTGTTGAACCACATTAGCAGCTGATGAGTGCGCGACGCACGAAACATGCCTGTACTGCAACTATTAACACTTTTTTCCCCTGTATCTGTATATATATATATATATATATATATATATATATATATATATATATATGCAAAGCTAGACTTGAAAAATTTTAATGTGCCCAAGTTTTCAAGTTGTAATTTCAATTTCAAGGGGTCATCCCATTGCATTATTATTATTATTATTATTATTATTATTATTATTATCATGATATTAGGGTGCTGGCTACTTTCAAAAATGAACAGAATACAGCAAAAGGGCTATGATTGCGCCTCCATTACTCATCAAATTCCCAGCACTTCCTACTGCGGGTGTAATATATTAGACTGTGGTGTCCCATGCTGCAGTGAGCAAACGCAGCCTGGTAGCAGCATTAGCCTGCAGTGAAACACGGCACCCGAGGACAAAACCACTCAACTCACACAGTCCTCCGTCCTGTGATAGATAACGGAGAGCAGGAGACAAAAAGGGATCAGGGAGAAGAGGGGTTGGAGGGTGAAAGAGATATATGGATAGAAGGGATTGCAGAGACAAAGGCAACCATGTCCTATGTGGTCCCAAAGGTCTGCAGCCCTCTTTGGCTGGATCTACCTTCTTTGGCTGAAGGTGTGCTAATCAGTGAAATTCCCTAGTGTAATTACTGGCTGGAAGGAAAACCTGCAAACCCTTGGCACTCCGTAAGACATAACTGGCTATGTTTGGGATAAAGGGAGAAACAGAGAAAGTGAGAGAATGAGATGCCGTTTATGAAGAACTGAGAAGCAGAGTGAGAGAGAGAATAGGTGGGAGAAGAGGAAGAGAAAGACAAACACACTTTGTGTGTTGTGTGTGTGTGTGGGGGGGTAAAGGTCAATTCTTTGACAGAAGACTGGTAGCCACCTCTTGACTTTTACATTGTTCTGAGGACAGCCTGATGTCCATCATCCTAGCTAACAAGCGTCCTTCATATGACGACTAGTGTGATGCTGTGTTAATAACGGTGCAGCCAGACGTGTTGGTGCCAGGGTTAAAGCTTCCACCTTTACCTGTGTATCTCCACAGGGAGCGCTTTGCATGAACACTGCCAGGGTTATGGATATGATGTCCACCAGGGCCATTAAAACTAAAAAAGTAGGTCCTCACAGTGGCAACTAGAGTCCATAAATACGTGTCTATGGTTCAGCGAGAGGAGAGCATGAGATGGGGGGGGGGGGGGGTTGGAGAAGGGGCAGAGAGAGACAGATGAAAACGGAATGAAGGAAAAGGGGGTGGGGTGGAGAGAAAGGGAGGGGTAGAGGGGGTGAAAAGAGACAATAGGAGAGGCCGAGTGAGGGAGAAGATAAAGAGAGAAAGAGAAGGGGGGAGGGGGCCTGGGGCTGCACTCAGTACATCAGTCATAAAAAGACACCTGCAGTCTGCAAACACAAAGCAGGGAGATTCTCAGACACATCAACTGACCCAAAAAATACAGAAAGAGCTCACAGATACACACCAATTAAGACACACAAACACACACAGACACAAACACAGCTAGACATACAAATACAGACAGATAAGACATACGCACAAAAACACAAACGCGCTTACAAACACCCACATATACATAAAAACAAATAGATGCACATGTGCAGATCCATACCAACAAAGATACACATTAGATACACACCAACACGCATACGACACACACTGTAAACAGTGTTCTGAAGACAAAAGCTTTGCACTAAAACCCCATAAAGACAGTACATAGACAATTCTGAATTTGTTCTGAAAGTCATGACCACCCTCTTTAATTACCTTCATATGCTCTCTCTCTCTCTCTCTCTCTCTCTCTCTCTCTCTCTCTCTCTCTCTCTCTCTCTCTCTCTCTCTCTCTCTCTCTCTCTCTCTCTCTCTCTCTCTCACACACACACACACGTACACACACACACACACACACTTTTCAGAGAAAAATCCATCTCCTTCCAATACTCCAAACATTTTGACAATTTCTGAGGAAATAGGTCATGTTGCCCTAATGCACACATCAACACTCAGCCATGCAAACACACACACACACACACATACACACACTAAACACACACACACTAAACACACAAACTGGTGCATGAACCGCCAGTGAAAGCATACATTCATGGACATAAGCCTGGACTCCTGCTGGAGCTCTGTGATTACAATACTGTGGCTATTGTGCTCTGGTCCAACACTCACACGGACAGAGGGAGAGAGAGATAACCCAAGAAGAGATAGAGAATACGACTGAGGAAGACAGAGAGAGAGAGAAAGAGAGAGAGAGAGAGAGAGAAAGCGGGTGTACATATTTTGCAGAAGTTAGGACATTTGTGTACTCAAACACAAGGGAAATTTTTATGTCTCTCTGTTTGCCTTAGTTGTGTGTGTGTGTGTGTGTGTGTGTGTGTGTGTGTGTGTGTTAGTACATGCATATGTAAGTATTTTAGCATTTGTCATGTATAAGAGTACATGTGTTTGCATGTGGGTGAAGGAATGTGTTTGTGGGTGTGAGAGACGTGTGTGTGTGTGTGTGTGTGTGTGAGAAATGTTGGAATGTGTGTGTCTGCATTAGTGAGCGCATATGTTTTTATATATAAAGACGTGTGTGCATCTTGACTGTATGTGTAAGATTTTGCCAATGCACGAGTGAATTTGTGCATGCACATGAGCATGTGTTGTGCGTAAGTAAAACAGTGTGTGTGTGTGTGTGTGTGTGTGTGTATGAGAGAGAGAGCAAGAGAGAGAGAGAGAGGGGAGAGAGAGACAGTGTGTGTGTGTGTGTGTGTGTGTGTGTGTGTGTGTGTGTGTAAGCCAGTTACATCAGTGTGTGGTGACGGAAAGAAGCCACTTCACAGACAATCCCAGGAAAGGCCTGTTTACATGCTGGGAAGCCGATGTTTACTGAACACCAGCACATTTCAGAGGTGCTTACCACCAAACAAACAGAAAAAAAGACAGAAAGAGACAGACAGACAGACAGACAGACAGAAAAACAGAAATCACAGACAGATGCAAAGGCAGACAAACAAACAGAAATAGAGACAGACTGAACCAAAAAATACAAACTGAAAGATTGAGAGAGGCAAACAGACAGACAGAGGGTGTGGATATTTTGCAAAGGGCGAATCTACTTCACCAAAACCAGGGAATTTTTAAAAAAATCTGTTTTGTGTGTGTGTGTGTGCGTGTCTGTGTGCATGGGTATGTTTGTATGTGTTTGTATGTGCATTTAAGGCTACAACAGGGAATATATGGTACCATATAGTTGTGTCCAGGGTGTCTCCCTGCCTGCCGTCCAATGACTGCTGGGGTAGGCTCCAGCATCCCCGCGACCCTGACAGCAGGATAAGCGATTTGGATAGATAATGGATGGATGGATGGATATATATACATATCAATATAGATGTAGGAAAAAAAAGTTTAATACAGAACTGTACAATCTTGTTGCGCGCACTCATCAGCTGCTATATATACAGTGCATCCGGAAAGTATTCACACCCTTTACTCAGTACTTGGTTGAGGCACCCTTAGCAGTGATTACAGCCTCAAGTCTTCTTGGGTATGAAGCTACAAGCTTGGCACACCTATATTTGGGGTATTTCTCCCATTCTTCTCTGCAGATCCTCTCGAGCTCTGTAAGGTTTGATGGGGAGCGTCGCTGCACAGCTGCTTTCAGGTCTTTCCAGAGATGTTCAATGGGGTTCAAGTCTGGGCTCTGGCTGGGACACTCAAGGACATTCACAGACTTGTCCCGAAGCCACTCCTACGTTGTCTTGGCTGTGTGCTTAGGGTCGTTGTTGTGTTGAAAGGTAAACCTTCGCCCCAGTCTGAGGTCCTGAGCGCTCTGGAGCAGGTTTTCATCAAGGATCTCTCTGTACTTTGCTCCATTCATCTTTCCCTCGATCCTGACTAGTCTCCCAGTTCCTGCCGCTGAAAAACATCCCCACAGCACGATGCTGCCACCACCATGCTTCACTGTAGGGATGGTATTAGCAAGCTGATGAGAGGTGCCTGGTTTCCTCCAGACGTGACATTTGGCATTCAGGCCAAAGAGTTCAATCTTGGTTTCATCAGACCAGAGAATCTTGTTTCTCATGGTCTGAGAGTCCTTTAGGTGCTTTCTGGCAAACTCCAAGCAGGCTGTCATGTGCCTTTTACTGAGCAGTCTTCCGTCTGGCCACTCTACCATAAAGGCCCGATTGGTGGAGTGCTGCAGAGATGGTTGTCCTTCTGGAAGGTTTCTCCCACCGCCACAGAGGAACGCTGGAGCTCTGTCAGAGTGACCATCGGGTTCTTGGTCACCTCCCTGACCAAGGCCCTTCTCCCCCGATTGCTCAGTTTGGCTAGGCGGCCAGCTCTAGGAAGAGTCCTGGTGGATCCAAACTTCTTCCATTTACGAATGATGGAGACCACTGTGCTCTTCGGGACCTTCAAAGCTGTAGAATTTTTTTTGTTCCCTTCCCGAGATCTGTGCCTCGATACAATCCTGTCTCGGAGGTCCACAGATAATTCCTTTGGCTTCATGGCTTGGTTTCTGCTCTGACATACACTGTCAACAGTGGGACCTTAAGTACTGAGTAAAGGGTGTGAATACTTATGTACATGCAATATTTCAGTTTTTTATTTTTGATAAATTTGCAAAAATTTCTACAAAACCTTTTTCGCTTTGTCATTATGGGGTATTGTATGTAGATTGATGAGAAAAAAAAAGAATTTAATCCATTATGGAATAAGGCTGTAACATAACAAAATGTGGGGAAAGTGAAGGGGTGTGAATACTTTCTGGATGCACTGTATATATATACACTCACCGGCCACTTTATTAGGCACACCTGTCCAACTGCTCGTTAACGCAAATTTCTAATCAGCCAATCACATGGCAGCAACTCAATGCATTTAGGCATGTAGACATGGTCAAGACAATCTGCTGCAGTTCAAACCGAGCATCAGAATGGGGAAGAAAGGTGATTTAAGTGACTTTGAACGTGGCATGGTTGTTGGTGCCAGACGGGCTGGTCTGAGTATTTCAGAAACTGCTGATCTACTGGGATTTTCACGCACAACCATCTCTAGGGTTTACAGAGAATGGTCCGAAAAAGAGAAAATATCCAGTGAGCGGCAGTTCTGTGGGCGAAAATGCCTTGTTGATGCCAGAGGTCAGAGGAGAATGGCCAGACTGGTTCGAGCTGATAGAAAGGCAACAGTAACTCAAATAACCACTCATTACAACCGAGGTATGCAGAAGAGCATCTCTGAACGCACAACACGTCGAACCTTGAGGCAGATGGGCTACAGCAGCAGAAGACCACACCGGGTGCCACTCCTGTCAGCTAAGAACAGGAAACTGAGGCTACAATTCGCACAGGCTCACCAAAATTGGACAATAGAAGATTGGAAAAACGTTGCCTGGTCTGATGAGTCTCGATTTCTGCTGCGACATTCGGATGGTAGGGTCAGAATTTGGCGTCAACAACATGAAAGCATGGATCCATCCTGCCTTGTATCAACGGTTCAGGCTGGTGGTGGTGGTGTAATGGTGTGGGGGATATTTTCTTGCCACACTTTGGGCCCCTTAGTACCAATTGAGCATCGTGTCAACGCCACAGCCTACCTGAGTATTGCTGCTGACCATGTCCATCCCTTTATGACCACAGTGTTCCCATCTTTTGATTGGCTACTTCCAGCAGGATAACGCGCCATGTCATAAAGCTCGAATCATCTCAGACTGGTTTCTTGAACATGACAATGAGTTCACTGTATTCAAATGGCCTCCACAGTCACCAGATCTCAATCCAATAGAGCACCTTTGGGATGTGGTGGACCGGGAGATTCGCATCATGGATGTGCAGCCGACAAATCTGCAGCAACTGCGTGATGCTATCATGCCAATATGGACCAAACTCTCTGAGGAATGTTTCCAGTACCTTGTTGAATCTATGCCACGAAGGATTAAGGCAGTTCTGAAGGCAAAAGGGGGTGCAAACCGGTACTAGCAAGGTGTACCTAATAAAGTGGCCAGTGAGTGTATATAGTATGTATATGTAAAAATGTGTATGTATGTGTAGATATATATATAAAACTCAGTGATTCAAGTAAATTCTTTAATGGACAGTACAAGCCTATTTCATGCCATAAGCAATCATAAGCTGTCAATAAAGTTACACGGGAAAGAACATATCTGTGAGAGAGTGTGCAAGAGTGTGCGCATGTGTGAGTGTGTTTGTGTGTGCATGCGTGCGTGTTTGCGTGTATGCCTGCGTGCACCTGTATGTTTGTCTTGAACAATATAGGCTGACTGTTTGTGGATGTTTTGCAAGGAAACGGTGTGAATGTATGGGAACACAACCACATGGTCGAGTTTGTATGCATGCATGCATGTAAGGGTCACGCAACACAATGTTTATCTTGAATCTTTTGGTATAAGACAGCCATGTAAGCGCATGGGGGCAAGACCATATGGTGGATTTAAATGCATGTACGATATGTGTACACTATACACCATGCATGTGTATGCATCATGGAACATGTATCTGTCAGTATGTGTGTGAGTGTGTGTGTGTCAAAATTTCACTGTTCGGATGAAATCAAGCATTCATACATAGGAGTGTGTTTTGGGGCCTAGGAGGCTGATAAGGTCACCATAGCAACCCCCCTACCCCTGGAGGTTCAGTTTTGATGTAATTTCCTAAAAAGCCCTGTAGGCGTTCGAGAGAGGGATTTAAATTCTGGACAGGCTGACAGAGAAGGGATTAACCCCTCTTAAGGTGCATCAGACAGTGATCATTTCATCGCCGAGTTCAGACGGTACAACAGCACTAGATACAGTACTGCAGCAAAGCACAAGCACACATAACAAGACTGACGTGAACATGACAAGTGAACAATTAATAATTGCACCTTATTATCTAATACGATAAGGACGGCAACAGTTTTAACACTGTAAAACATTGTATCAGCACATTACAAAGCGTGCCGATACATGCCGATTGATTATTTCACTTTCCTGATTGCAGTTTATTTTTTTCTTAATTTTTCTCCATTATATCTAAATATAAAGAGGCAAATCACTCCACCAATATGAGGATGATTTTAATGGATTTAAAAAAAATAAAATAAAATGCTGTGGCATCCGGGTAGCATGGCAGTCTATTCTGTTGCCTACCAACATAGGGATTGCCGGTTTGAATCCCCGTGTTACCTCCAGCTTGGTCAGGTGTCCCTACAGACACAACTGACCATGTCTGCGCCGCGGGTGGGAAGCCAGATGTGGGTATGTGTCATGGTCGCTGCACTAGCGCCTCCTCTGGTCAGTTTGGGGGCCTGTTCGGGGGGGAGGGGGGACTGATCCTGCCACGCGCTACGTCTCCCTGGCAAAACTCCTCACTGTCCGGTGAAAAGAAGCGGCTGATGACTCCACGTGGAGGAGACGTGGTAGTCTGCAGCCCTCCCCGGATCAGCAGAGGGGGTGGAGCAGTGACCGGGACGGCTCGGAAGAGTGGGGTAATTGTCAGGATACAATTGGGGAGAAAAAGGGGGGGAAAACCCACAAAAAAAAGAAAATACTGTGAATCATTTTTAAGATGAATGTGTTTTTGTAGTGCTGTCCCATAGAGACTAATGGCCTCCTCAAACGACAAAAAATCAGCACGATAATAGCCCGATCCGACAGCTGTGGGGCAACAAGTATGAAAATAAGCATTGGGGATGACAAAGGACAACCGATGGGACATCTCCCAATGTCCCGACAGAAAGACAGACGTGTCATGTTTTTTTGCCTTTGTTCACCCAGGGTGACAGCTTAGAACGCAAGTTTGATTGTGCCTGTGACAACTTCAGTGATGTTGACCAATCAGAGCACAGTACATTCTGCAAATGTGTGCAATTATAATTCTATATTTCATTTTCTAAATCCATTATTTCTTCTGAGACTAGAATTGTTAGTCTATCCTCAGAAGATTGTAATGTTAATGATCTCTATAATATTAATGATTTGTTTTTAGCAAGTCACATGGGAAATTGCCTCCAGATTTCTTTGGAGGACAGAGAGTCCACACTGTCCTCTTCTTCCTGGACAGTAACAGGTCCAAACTTGTTTATTTTTATTTTTCATTTTGGTGTCCATAACTCCAAAAATAAGTAGGATGTTAGTTGCCTGCTCCGTCGACACCATGATTATGATAATGATGATGAATGATTGACACATGTTCCCTCCTCCCTGACATTCCTGCTGATTCCCCCGATTCCTTACCCCGTGGCTTTCCCTTCTCCCCGTCTGCAGTTGTGAATGCCAAATGTTTAGTGTGCAAAATCTGGTGACCATGAAATGTCAAGAGCCGATTTTCTAGTTTGACTATGTCAGTTATAAATGATTAAAACATGTCATGGGCCTGAGGAGAACATCAATTTACTCAGCTAACAATTTACTGATGTTTGAGCTGCTACTTGTGTTCAAGGTTTGCAAAACCCAAAAAGTAAATTAATGTGTGTGGGGGGTCGGGGCAAGAGAATGTAAGCGATTTGACTTCACTGATATGAGTTGCTTTGAAGATTGCAATATAACGTCTATGTGTGTGAGGGAGACAGAAAAAGAGAGAGCGAGAGAGAGAGAGAGAGACAGAGAGAGAGAGAGAGAGAGAGAGAGAGAGAGAGAGAGAGAGAGAGAGAGAGAGAGAGAGAGAGAGAGAGAGAGAGAGAGAGAGAGAGAGAGAGAGAGAGAGTGAATGAGCTCTGGTAGCAAACTGCCAAATATGCATGATCAAGGCAAAAGGGAAAATGTCCTTGAGCTGATAGCTGCCAATCACACAATCTCAAACTGCTCCACCACACAAGGTCTCCGGGGTTTTACTGCTAGCTAGGTAGCAAAGCTATACCACTAACTAGAGCAGCTAGCTAAGCAAAACGCAGAAGGATCCTGTCTGAGCGTTGAGGGCAAACTAAATAGGTTGCAGCACTTAGGGGTGACTCTATGGCTTAAATTTAAGGGAGTCTGCAGGGACCAGGGATATGCTACCAAGAGGAACATTAAAAAAGGCAAACAAACAAACCAGAAAAACAACCATTAAACCCACGTCTCTAATTGATTTGGAGAAAATATGTCAAACCTAACTGTGAAAACTGCACCGTTGAGGACTCCATTGACTACAATAAGTTAAAGCAGGGTATATAGGGTAGATATAATGGATTATATTGTGCCATTTGACCACACAAGTAACATCACCTTAGCAGGCTGAACAAACAGGAAACTTTATTTCAGAGAGGCTGTAAGTCCTCATGTGACCCAAACCCCTTAAGATGACCTTAAATGATCATTAAATTGTCCATGAAAACATGTCAGTTCCCTTGTTTCAAAAAAGCGTTCCATAAGGAACTCTGCTCTAAAGCTGACCTATATATATAAATGGCTTTGGCAAACCGTATCCTGGCTAATATTTACGGTATATTGTTTTCAGCAACGTGCTACTACATGTTCCCTGTGCAGCCTTGTGTCCCTTGCAAGGTTTTAGTGACTAAACATGGCGACAGCTGAACAACCACTGTTTCTTTAACTTACAGACAACTATAGTGAGACACTGTGATTGCGTTGGGTTTTGACAACTCCAAATTATGTAGAAAAGAAAGAGACACCCTTATTGTTTCTATGTCAATACCTCTTGCACTGCTAAAGAAAAACAGAAAAAGATGAATACGGGTTTTAGTTATTGCTGTATTGTATGTTGTTTATTTGGTATAGTAAATTGGTAGAGGTCTTTTTTTTAAGAGCTCATCCTGCCGTATCTCCTTTTAGCCTAAACGATTTTTCTTCTTCTTCAAACTCACCAACACCTACCTTCTTCTTGTGAATAAAACATTAGTAAAGTCCAACCATTGCAAACTAAAAGAGTGTTTGTAATTTAGTCTTGATATAGTCTTATATTTGCCAATGATAATACGAGTATCAAAAAAGATAATTGTTTGCATCGATCCATCCATTATCCAAGCCGCTTATTCCAATTGGAGTCACGGGGATGCTGGAGCCTATTCCAGCAGTCACTGGGCAGCAGGCGGGGAGACATCCTGGACAGGCCGCCAGTCCAGGGTGGACTGGCCCTGGACAGGGCCGACACACACACACACACACACACACACAAACACACATTCACACCTAGGGACAATTTAGTACGGCCGATTCACCTGACCTACATGTCTTTGGACTGTGGGAGGAAACCCATGCAGACACGGGGAGAACATGCAAACTCCACACAGAGGACGACCTGGTACGACCCCCACTAAGGTTGGACTACACTGGGGTTTGAAACCAGGACCTTCTTGCTGTGAGGCGACTGCACTAACCACTGCACCACCATGCTGCCCCTATTTGTTTGCATGTAAAACATAAAGATTGTAACTTTCAGTCTGGAAATTTGTTGAACCTAGTATGTGGTGATACAGCTTTGACTGGGAAAAACAATTAAATCATCCAGCATCCCAAAGTTTAAATGAGCTCAAGATTATTTTCCCCTCCAGTTGATGTGCATGACATAAAATAAAAAATAATATTGGCTTGTTTGAAATTGAGAGTAGTAGACAAATAATCTCAACTGGCAGAAGACAAAAAATCCCACGAATTTTGTTTGGATGGTAAAGCCAGTATTATAAATACTGAGCAGGATCTGGTGGCTACAACTGACCACATAGTGAAAGCTGGGCAGTAGACTCCCATGACAAAGCATGCAATGCTAAACCCAATGTATTTCTTTTTGAAAGTATTCACTGTCACACAATAATCCCATTGACCGCTACCACAAAGCATGTTGCGCTAATGCTAAAGGCAGTCTGGCAAATACTACAAAAAGGGAACATGACTCTGAAAAGCCACTGAGCACTGCTACAACCAGAGCAAACCATGAACCCATGTGACTCATTCACTGGGTACAAAATACTGTATACTATGACAAAATACTGTGTACTATGACAAAACAATGTATAATATGACAAAATACTGGATATCAAAGAAGGTTGAATCAGTTCATCTGGATACAATGTTTATTGACAGATACTTTTCATCACTCAATAAACATTGTATCCAGATGAACTGATTCAACCTTCTTTGATTTTCTTATCTGGGTTGTTGTGAAGCGTCTAGTGTGTTGGTGTAGTTTTCTGTGCCTGTCACGTCTCACTCTCGACCTTCACCACTGGCTAGCAGAAAGGCAAACAGGAGAGCTGAGCACCTAAGTCTCTCCCTGCCAGTACATAGCCTCTCCAACAGCGAGCCCTATGTAGTGTCGCGTCGTGGCAACACACGGTAACTGGGTACACCTTGGACTGTGGCTGAACTACAAGGGACTCGGAGGAGGTCTGGCCCCTAGACGTGTGGTATGCAGGCCCACCGGTGTGTGGATATTCCCTGATGCCCACGAACCAGCCCTCAGCTATGGGTTAAATAGTGCCACTGCCTAGCGGATACCTCGGGAGAGGAATAGGCTATGGGAGTAAACCCCTACAGCAAATCAACGTCTACAGTGCTGTTGTTTTTTTGTTTTTCTTGCCCTTTGGTATCTGTTTAAGTCACAGAGTACTGCTGGTGTCGTGCGTGGCTGCCGCTTCTTCCTCGTAGTCCCCCCCCCCGTCCCATCCACCCCTGTATGTCTGTGTTATGTTTATCTGTTGTCTTGTTTCACCCCGTTTATTGTAAAGTGACTTTGAGTGTTAGAAAAGCGCTATAACTTTGATTTATTATTATTATTACTGAGCATGCATCAAGAGAAAATACTGTATGCTATGACAAAACACAGTATGCTATGACAAAATACAGTATACTATGAAAAAACACTATGCTATGAAAAAACACTGTATACTATAAAAAAACCACTATGCTATGAAAAAACACTGTATGCTATGACAAAAACACTGTATACTATGAAAAAATACTGTATGCTATGAAAACACTGTATACTATGAAAAAATACTGTAAGCTATGAAAAAACACTGTATGCTATGACAAAAACACTGTATACTATGAAAAAACACTGAGAGAGCTTAATTACTTAGGTCATGTGTACAGTATGCAATGCTGATGTCAGTTACCGTTTCCTAAAAAAAAGTTCACCGCTGTACAGTTGTTTAAGGTTCGAGTCATTCTTCTCCACCTGGTTTCAAGACAGCCGATCGTTAAATACTGATTGCAACATGAATGACAGGTGTTCATTAGTAGTTGTAATTACATTGCGGTTTGGTAACTATCATACATATCAACTTGTTTAACTCTTTGTTAAGGAGCCGGGCTAGATCACATCCATAACGGAGAGGTTTTAAATTTCATTTATGAAGACTCCATAAAGTTTACTAACCTTTTTATAATAGTTTGTAAACAAAAAAAAAAATTATCATAAAAGTTATCAGTACACATTTGAGAGAAATTTCAATCTTAGCTGTTCCAGCTGATTATCATCGACCCTAGTTTATCCTGTCTTTGATGCACTGATACAACCCAGATCTTTGTGGGGCGAAGCTGTATCCAGCCTGTGTCGCTTTAACTCGCTGTGTTTACCGGCTCTTTCTAGTGGTTTGACATTATTCACAACAACCAGTGACAGCTTAATAGTAGACCAGTGCCTCCAGACAAAACAGCCACCCACGAAAAACAGCCCACCTGTTGCGTGTTTCCTCGTGTGTGTGTGTGAATCAGACTATAGTAATTAAAGGCACAGCTGTTGAAGCTAAGCTGGTTAACCCAGGCTTCAGAGGCAACCAGGGCTACTTTGACCCTCTTACCTTTCTTCCTCTCAGTGACGCCCCCCCCCCTCTTCTGTTTTCCTCTTCAGTTGCATTCTCTCTCAACTTTCTTCACCTTGCTAAAACTCCTCCTCTCCTCTTTCCTTCCTTCCCTGTTTTACTTTGTTGGTTCTGTTTTTCTCGTTCCACTTAATTGGCATTCCCTAGGGTCCCTTTCCCTTTTAAATACACATGACTGGGTGATATTACCACTTGTCTCTTTGTGTCAGTCCTGTGAAGAAGGCGATGCACATCCAGATATGAAAATGTCCTGTATTCTGTTGCTTACCAGCACAGGGATTGGCGATTCGAAACCCCGTGTTACCTCTGGCTTGGTCGGGCATCCCAACAGACACAATTGGCCGTGTCTGGGGGTGGGAAGCAAGATGTAGGTATGTGTCTTGGTCGCTGCACTAGTGCTTCCTCTGGTTGGTCGGGGCACCTGTTTGGGCGGGGGGGGACTGGGGGGGAATAGCGTGATCCTCCCATGCACTATCTCCCCCTGGCGAAACTTCTCACTGTCAGGTGAAAAGAAGCGGCTGGCGACTCCACATGTATCGGAGGAGGCATGTGGTAGTCTGCAGGCCTCCCGGATCGGCAGAGGGGGTGGAGCAGCGACCGGGACGGCTCGGAAGAGTGGGGTAATTGGCCGGGTACAATTGGGGAGAAAAAGGAAAAAGAAAATGTCCGGCGTTGTTTCTGCTGATACCCACATACACAAGTCTAGCGTACTTGCCTGACGATCACTTTCCTCGTCGCTTACCTGATGACTTCTCCCAAGGCAGATGTATTTACATTCTGTGTTTAACATGTTGGACAACACGCACCAAACATTTTTTTTTTCTGCGAACGCTCGACTCTGTTAACAAACACCCTGAAGGTGAAGTGCACCGTTAACATCGCACTTGTTTACCACATAAATGGGTCAAGGGGTGTGTTTACATGCACAGTTATACACCGATCTTACCCCAATTATGGTAACACTGTGATTATTAAAATGGTAATGTATACGCTAATAACCTGATTTCCAAACTCAGGGTACGTTTTGAATCAACAAATTCAAAACCTGATCAAGAACCCTGGATTTCTGCCTGACCTTATGATGCATGTGAAGGTCTTACTCTGATTTCTTTGACTGAATCATGTAAACACAGCAATTGGAGTGAATGCGTCACCAATACCCATGTGTTTGCACTAATCTAAATATTGGCATGAACTGTTAACTCCTAAAAATCAGATTTCTTGTTTGTATGTGAATGGACTCAGTGATATGTGGTCCTAAGAAATGGTTTGAGCACTTAACTTTTATACCAGATGAGACAGAATCTGACCCAGGTCTAAATACTCATCTCCACCAACTGTTTTGTAGGGTTGACCCTTTCACTGTAATCATTGACCTAGTTATTTTCTGGGCCACAAAAGCACGTACAAACATATAAAGACACACACACACACACACACACACACACACACACACACACACACACACACACACACACACACACAGTAATACAGGGGATAAAAATCAACTTAATGTACCAATGCGGATCGTTCAGCCTTGATACTCTCGTACAACTTTAAATGAAAATCTGATGAGATGGAGAGTCCCGTCGCTTGGGAAAAGTGGCAAGTAGATGGGAGTTGAGGAGGTGAGGTCAGGAAATGAGATGAGGGAGATGAGAGGAGGCGACGCAAGGAGACAAGGCGGAGAGGCTGGTGGAGGTGAGGAGGTGAGACTGAGAGAGGAGAAGAGGGATTAATATGCTTGGAGAGAAGATGAGGTGAGCTGGGAGGAGAGAGGGAGTTGAGGCTAGTAGAGCAGAGAAGATAAGGGTGGTAAAGGAAAAGAGTCGACACTAGGAGAGGGGGTGGATGGAAAGGAGATGAGGACTGAGAAGAGGAGGGAATGTAGGTGGGGGGAGGCAGGCGAGGATTTAGCGAACTTCACACCCTCCCTCTAATTAGATTTAGTGACTTGGATAATTCCCATTATATAAATGAAAATGGCCCTCTTAAATATTTAAAGCCTTTATGACAGACTCCCTGCCCCGGCTCTCTGGGACACCACCACCAGGAGGGGCGACATGTGTCAAATGCACCAATAAATTAATAATGAACAAAAGTCCCACCACATCACACACCCCAGCTCAACAGGGCATGCTTGCACACTATCTTAGGCAAACGAAGTATGCAGACCCAAGCTGCCCTGGGACACACATCCAAGTGGACTCACAAAATGAACACAAACTCATTTCATTACACACACATAACATGCATGTACACACTTACAAAAAAACCCTTCCCTTCTCTCTCCCCCCCCCCTCTCTCTCACACACAAATTCAAAGGGGAAACATATATACTCACAATGCATTTCTTTGTTAGTAAACACCAAGACACAAATACAAACATACATACTGTACAATATACTCAATACACTGAGGCCTGCATACACACTCACGTTCATTCTTTGTAGCTGAACACACACACACACACACACACACACACACACACACACACACACACACACACACACACACACACTTTGTAGAATCAATACTTCTTTTAAAGGCTCTCCAAAAGCAATCAGACCCCCTGGGATGATGTTTGCCCGTTTTTCCCTACCCCCCCAGCCTCTTCTCTTGTCCTCTTTCCCTCTTTTTACTCTTCTCCATTTCATTAAAAACATTCATAGCCTGAAGAAGTTCCCCATCCCTTAATCAAGGGGGGAAAAAAAATTCTACTGCCTCTCCCTTGTATAGGCATCGGTTGAAAAAGATTTACAAATGGTTCATTGTGTTTGTTTTAACCTACTTGGGTGGTAGGTTAAAACGGATGGGTGGTGTTTAGCGTCTTTGTGTAATTCACATAGTGTAAAAATAGGTACACTTAAATTGCTTTGAAATGTGTTTAACTGTAGTCTTGTTAGCTTTCTGTGGCTCGTGTTGTTCTATGCGGCCATCCCCACCCACAAGCTCCTGGAAAGAGGATAAAACCAAGATAAAAATGACCTTCTAATCCTAACCGGTCCAGATCTGACTGTTTAATACAATCTACCTGCCTAGCAACCCCTTTATCAAATTTAAACATATCGCAGTAGCCCGACCACATTTTGTTTGAGGGTAGCGACAACGCCAGGGGTGGAGCTAGACGTTGTAGACATCCAGGGCTTAGCCCAAACCTACCCAGTCAGCATATTTCTATTGAAAAGACGCTTAAAAAATGACTGTAGTCACCAGTGAAAAGAAGTTCAAAATATGTTCAAAATTTTTAGTTTTTTCACTGAGTACTTGAAAATAATGATTCACATTTAGAACATATTTCATCAGAATTTGCAATAGTGAAATTTTTGCAAGAGTGACATTTTTTTATATAATGCAAATTATACTCGTGGGGCGTTCGGGTGGCATGGCAGTCTATTCCGTTGCCTACCAATACGGAGATCGCAGGATCAAACCCCGTGTTACCTCCGGGTTGGTCGGGCATCCCCACATACACACTTGGCCAGGTCTGTGGGTGGGAAGCCGGATGTAGGTATGTGTCCTGGTTGCTGCACTAGCGCCTCCTCTGGTTGGTCGGGGCGCCTGTTCGGGCAGGGGGGGAATAGCGTGATCCTCCCACGTGCTACGTTCCCCCGGTGAAACTCCTTACTGTCAGGTGAAATGAAGTGGCTGGCGACTCCACATGTATCGGAGGAGGCATGTGGTAGTCTGCGGCCCTCCCTGGATCGGCAGAGTGGGTGGAGCAGTGACCAGGACAGCTTGCAAGAGTGGGGTAATTAGCCAGACACAAATGGGGAGAATAAGGGGGGGATATACTCGTGTCTTACATTACTATGTAAAAGGAAAAAAAGTGTGTTCATCCACGAATCGAACCCAGATCGCCGGCAGAAAAGGTACAAAACAAACAAATTCCAAATCATTGACTCTTGAATCTCATGGATTAAGCTATACTCTAGTGGAAGAAACAGCCCACGTAGGGGTTTTAGCCTAGTCAATGCATTTTCTATGAAAGCGCGCCAGCCTCACTGTCATCGTTAGCAGCATTCACTAAAACTTATGGTGCTAATTTCTGGTTTGCTTTACTGAAATACAGTAGTACAAGTACTTAGAAAGTATGTAGTTAGTGTGAAGTCTCGCATTTATTTTGTCAGGTCGTTCACCTCACTCTGCAAGTCCTGCTGCACGTTCCACCTTCGAGTAGTCAAAGCTGTATTGTGTTAAGTAATTGCACATGCGCATTACAGTAGTAAGCGAAATTTCTTATTTTACCTTAATGTATAGTACTGATCCTATTATGATGTCCTGGAAGCTTCTTGTTCACAGCACACAGTCTATATAGTTCCATATCTATGACATTTTATATGAAACATTAAATGCATTGAACTTACATCTTCGTGTAGACCACATTTCGCCTGCCAGTGTGATACGACTTTGGATAAATACCTTAACACGAATTAATATCGTCTCTCTTTCAACTGAACAAATTATCAAAATACTTGAGCAAATTTGTGTTTTGTGACACGTTCATGTTGTAACCACATTTTAGCTCGTTGAAAAGAGGGCGAAAAAGAGGTGTTAGATGTTCAGCCCGATGTTGAAATCCCAGTTGGTTCTCACTGGGTATGCTCCCTAGTGTAGATTTTTTTTGCCCATTTACGGTAGCTATACACTCTGTTTTTCAAGCCATTTGAGATAATAGAATGCCTAAAAATCTGTACATAATTTGGGAAAAACATGATAGTTGCCCAGGAAAATAATCATCCTGTAGAGCCTACATCCCAATTTGTATCTAATAGTTCTCCAACTATCTTCATCATTCTGAAACCATAACACACAACTGTGGAGGATGACTAAGGGCCCTTTCACACTTATGTTGTTTAGTCCGGACTTTCAGACTTTCTAGAAAAGTCCGAACCAGATTGCCAGGTGTGAAACCTCTTGGACCAGGGTACAGGGATCAAAGACTCGGTCTTTAGTCCAAGCTCAGGAGGTAGTCTCGGTTCAGACCAAGGTTCATGCATGTCTAATGTGAAATCAAAGGTTCGGATTTTCGGATCAATCATAGGAAGTGATAAAACAAACACAAACAGTAACACCTAGCAACAGCAAGCGCGCCTGGCAACAACGAGCACGCCTGGCGGCAACAACGAACCAAAAATTCAAGTCAAGGTCCGCTGGTATGAAAGCAAAAGTCCTGAACCTAATGACTATAAAATAACAGATGTGAAAGCACCAGAACCAGACTCTGGTTCAGACCTTGGTTTGGACTTTCAAGTGTGAAAGGGACTAAGTTTCACCCCTGCCACCTAAAAAGAGGAAAACATTTGTCCAATGTTACTATCTTTAAGTTACATAACATATGTAGGGTAGGAATTTGGCATAAACAGCAGCGCTAATGTTGAAACCTATTGTTGTTATACTATGATCGAGTACAGTTCACAGGATGAATGTTTAGCTAACAAATATGCTACATTTGAATCATCATCATCATCATTATCATTATCCAAGCTGCTTATCCTGCTCTCATTTGAATCCATGCCATAATAATCTGGGCTGCTCTCATTGCAAATCAAGGATCCCGAACAATGCCAAGTAAATGTTATCATCGATACTCTGAACTGAATAATAGGCCAACAGAAGAACATTTATTCAAATTACTTAGATTTGTTTAGGGAATAGCATAGTAGTATAAACAACATGTATATATTATTATCTTATGGGACTTTATTTGATCTTCCCCTGGTCTCTCGGTTCTCTTTTCCTCCTTCCTCGTCCACACAGACACGATACACATTTTTAGATTCAGTGTGACATACACATTCCAAGAATCCAATTATGTTCGCTGTCAAGTGAAAATAAACGTCCATAAATCTGCTTGGAAACCAGGGGAAAAAAAGAAGCTCTTTATAACTCCAGAACTTGCCTGGGAATCATCACGTTGTGAAGTTTCCTTCAGTATCAAAGTAATCCAGTGATAGTTGTCAGTACATCCAGTGGTACATAGCAAACTGGAACGTATACCAGCTAATTCGGCATACTTAATTTTCCAAAATGTAAACAAATATAGGCTAAAAAACCGGGAATCATGTTGTGGACTGTGGGTTAATCTATGGCAACACATTTCCTATTTCTTGGAAAAGTTTTTGTTTATATCTGCTCATATAAGTGAAGACTTTTAACATTTAATGTAACATTATCAATGGAGTTGCTAACACTGTACGTCACCTATGGCATACCTGACGTAAACAAACTTGACAGCAGCGTAACTCATTTGACTGACAACTATTTAACAAATCATTATTTGGTGTCAGAGAGAGGTGGGATATCTATATATTTGATATGATTGCATTGGCAGCAGGTTTGGCGCATGACAATTTAAGGGTGGACCTATAAATGGCGGTATATGGCAGTAATAGAACTTTTGCTCCATTGATTTTCCGGTCCAGTCAGAGAGTGAGGGGAAATGACACAAGATTGAAGTTATTTTAAAAATCTAAGATTTGGAGCTTTTGAGAAAACGTTCAGGGCTGGAGCCCAAGAAACCAACCCCCCGCTCCACCTCTGGACTATGTGAACCCTCGTTCTACCAGAAGACCCCAAGCTCACACTGCCATGCCAGTGAGTACCTACACAGATGAGGTGACCTTGACGAGTCAACATCACCAACACCAATTGACCCTTCGCTAAGCCATGCCCCCAAAACACAGACTGGCCAATCACAGCGCAGCATAGGACAGGCTCCGACAGAGATCCAACACTTTCATGGTGGCGCTCCGTTGACTCCGATGCAAAAGTTTCAGATTTTCTTAATTTTCGAGCTGGTTTTGTGGACTTTTAGCTATTTATGGTTAAACATTGTGCCTGGGGCACTTGCAACAGTGACACTTGTTTTAATACATTGCAGTACAGGCCTGTTTCGTGCGTCGCACACTCATCAGCTGCTAATGTGGTTAAACAAAGAATCATACAGTTTACGTTGCCCAGCATCATGCTTTTGTGTATATATATATAGCGTTTTTTTCCGAAACCGTCAATCGTGTTGTAATTGCTCAACTAATCAGTGGAATATCAACACAGATACAGGAAGAAAAAAAATGTCCCGTATCTGTGTTGATATATATACAGTGCATCCGGAAAGTATTCACACCCCTTCACTTTCCCCACATTTTGTTATGTTACAGCCTTATTCCAAAATGGATTAAATTCCTATTTTTTTCTCATCAATCTACACACAATACCCCATAATGACAAAGTGAAAAAGGTTTTGTAGAAATTTTTGCAAATTTATGAAAATTAAAAAACTGAAATATTGCATGTACATAAGGGAACCCAGCCACTGAGGATTCACAAGCCAGTGCATCCTTAGTGCCGGTCCCAAGCCCGGACAAATGGGGAGGGTTGCATCAGGAAGGGCATCCGGCGTAAAATCTTTGCCAAATCAAATATGCGGATCATAAATAAGACTTACATACCGGATCGGTCGAGGCCCGGGTTACCAACGACCGCCACCGGTACTGTTAACCAGCAGGGTGTCGGTGGAAACTATGCTACTGTTGGACGAAGGAGAAGGAGAGGGGGAAAGCATGTCCAGAGGCAGCTAGAGAGGAGGAAGGGTAGGCATGTGGAGCTGAGAGTTGGAACTTTGAATGTTGGCACTATGACTGGTAAAGGGAGAGAGCTGGCTGACATGATGGAAAGAAGAAAGGTAGGCATACTGTGTGTGCAAGAGACCAGGTGGAAGGGGAGTAAGGCCAGGAGTATCGGAGGTGGGTTCAAACTCTTCTACCATGGTGTGAATGGGAGGAGAAATGGGGTAGGGGTAATTCTGAAGGAAGAGTATGTCAAGAGCGTGCTGGAGGTGAAGAGAGTGTCAGACAGAGTGATGAGTATGAAGCTGGAAATTGAAGGTTTATTGCTGAATGTTATCAGCGCATATGCCCCGCAAGTTGGGTGTGAGATGGATGAAAAAGAAGAATTCTGGAATGAGTTGGACGACATGGTGGAGAGGGTACCCAAGGAGGAGAGAGTGGTGATTGGAGCGGACTTCAATGGACATGTTGGTGAAGGGAACAGAGGTGATGGGAAGGTATGGAGTCAAGAAGAGAAATGTGGAAGGACAGATGGTGGTCGATTTTGTGAAAAGGATGGAAATGGCTGTGGTGAATACATATTTCAAGAAGAGGGAGGAACACAGGGTGACGTACAAGAGTGGAGGAAAGTGCACACAGGTGGACTATATCTTATGTAGAAGGCGCCATCTAAAAGGGATTGGAGACTGCAAGGTGGTGACAGGGGAGAGCGTAGCTAGGCAGCATCGGATGGTGGTCTGTAGGATGACTTTGGAGACCAAGAAGAGGAAGCGAGTGAAGACACAGCCGAAGATCAAGTGGTGGAAGTTGAAGAAGGAAGACTGTTGTGTGGAGTTCAGGCAGGAGTTAAGACAGGCACTGGGTGGTAGTGAAGAGTTGCCAGATGGCTGGAAAACCACTGCAGAAATAGTTAGGGAGACAGCTAGGAAGGTACTTGGTGTGTCATCAGGACAGAGGAAGGAAGACAAGGAGACTTGGTGGTGGAATGAGGAAGTACAGCAAATTATACAGAGGAAAAGGTTGGCAAAGAAGAAGTGGGATAGTCAGAGAGATGAAGAAAGTAGACAGGAGTACAAGGAGATGCAGAGTAAAGCAAAGAGAGAGGTGGCAAAGGCAAAGGAAAAGGCGTATGGTGAGTTGTATGACAGATTAGACACTAAGGAAGGAGAAAAGGACTTGTACCGATTGGCTAGACAGAGGGACCAAGCTGCAAAGGATGTGCAGCAAGTTAGGGCGATCAAGGATAGAGATGGAAATGTGCTGACAAGTGAGGAGAGTGTGCTATGAAGTTGGAAGGAATACTTTGAGGGGCTGATGAATGAAGAAAATGAGAGAGAGAGAAGGTTGGATGATGTAGGGATAGTGAATCAGGAAGTTCAGCGCATTAGCAAGGAGGAAGTGAGGGCAGCTATGAAGAGGATGAAGAATGGAAAGGCAGTTGGTCCTGATGACATACCTGTGGAGGCATGGAGATGTTTAGGAGAGATGGCAGTGGAGTTTTTAACTAGATTGTTTAACACAATCCTGGAAAGTGAGAGGATGCCTGAGGAGTGGAGAAGAAGCATACTGGTACCGATTTTCAAGAACAAGGGCGATGTGCAGAACTGTAACAACTACAGAGGTATAAAGTTGATCAGCCACAGCATGAAGATTTGGGAAAGAGTAATAGAAGCTAGGTTAAGAGGAGAGGTGACGATCAGCGAGCAGCAGTATGGTTTCATGCCACGAAAGAGCACCACTGATGCGATGTTTGCTTTGAGAATGTTGATTGAGAAGTATAGAGAAGGCCAGAAAGAGTTGCATTGTGTCTTTGTAGATTTAGAGAAAGCATATGACAGAGTGCCGAGAGAGGAGGTGTGGTATTGTATGAGGAAGTCAGGAGTTGCAGAGAAGTATGTAGGAGTGGTGCAGGATACGTATGAGGGAAGTGTGACAATGGTGAGGTGTGCGGTTGGAATGACAGATGGGTTCAAGGTGGAGGTGGGATTACATCAAGGATCGGCTCTGAGCCCTTTCTTGTTTGCAATGGTGATGGACAGGTTGACGGACAAGATCAGGCAGGAGTCTCCATGGACGATGATGTTCGCGGTTGACATTGTGATCTGTAGCGAGAGTAGGGTGCAGGTTGAGGAGAGCCTGGAGAGGTGGAGGTATGCACTGGAGAGAAGAGGAATGAAAGTCGGTAGGAGCAAGACGGAATACCTATGCGTGAATGAGAGAGAGGACAGTGGAATGGTCAGGATGCAAGGAGTGGAGGTGACAAAGGCATTTGAGTTTAAATACTTGGGGTCAACTGTCCAAAGTAACGGGGAGTGCAGTAGAGAGGTGAAAAAGAGAGTGCAGGCAGGTTGGAGTGGGTGGAGAAGTGTGTCAGGAGTGATTTGCGACAGAAGGGTATCAGCAAGAGTTAAAGGGAAAGTTTACAAGATGGTTGTGAGACCAGCTATGTTATATGGTTTGGAGACAGTGGCACTGACGAAAAGACAGGAGGCGGAGCTGGAGGTGGCAGAGTTGAAGATGCTAAGATTTTCACTGGGAGTAACGAAGAAGGACAGGATTAGGAACGATTATATTAGAGGGACCGCTCAGGTTGGACGGTTTGGAGACAAAGCAAGAGAGGCAAGATTGAGATGGCTTGGACATGTGTGGAGGAGAGATGCTGAGTATATTGGGAGAAGGATGCTGAATATGGAGCTGCCAGGGAAGAGGAGAAGAGGAAGGCCAAAGAGGAGGTTTATGGATGCGGTGAGGGAAGACATGCAGGTGGCTGGTGTGACAGAGGAAGACGCAGAAGACAGGAAGAAATGGAAACGGATGATCCGCTGTGGCGACCCCTAACGGGAGCAGCCGAAAGTAGTAGTAGATTGCATGTACATAAGGGGAAATATGGGGAAAGTGAAGGGGTATGAATACTTTCCGGATGCACTGTATATATATATATATATATATATATATATATATATATATATATATATATAGTCAATGTGGCTTCTGAGCTGGCCAAGTCTGAGTACCACTGGTCTAACTGATCTAAATTAAGGGGACGAAGTGTCACCCTACATTTTCCTACTGGTAACCATTCAGACAACAGAGCCTACAGAAGCTGTCTGATTCTATCTGTTCGGTAACTACAGATTTACATAAATTGGAAAAAGATTTATGACGAAACTTAACCCCCCCCAACCACTTTCGTTGAAAGTCATTAAATCACCTCCTGTTTGTCTGACACCATTCTCACAGGCTACTTATCCAATCAAGGGCCCCTTCAGTACAAGGCCCCAATTGAATGACTGAGCTGAATGAGCTGAATATCCGCACCGAGCCAGACACAAATGACACACCTATGTTGTGTTATTTCTTAAAAATTAAGATTAAAAAATACATATGGGTTTAAGAAACTTGAGAACTTACAAACATACGAAGGGTGTGCATCATATTTTACTCTTTATGCATTGTGTTTGGGAAGAAAACACTTGGTCCACATATACAAATTTGATGTACATAATCATACATATCATCAGTCGACATGTCGAGATGGACATAATAGATATTCATGCTCATGCCCCCCCCCCCACACACACATACACACCATTAAATCCTAGCCTAAAGCAGGGTTCAGGACCAAATTCACTTATTTAATGGTTTGCCTGAGGCTACCAAGACCAGCCTCTGTCTCCCCTTTTGTAAGTCAACACAAGACCTTTCCCAGTAGCCCAAACAGATACCGTGGGTCTGCATGTCTCACCTCAACAACTGATCACGTCTATTTAACCACACTTCATTTTTTGGGCTATAAGAAAAAGACCACACGCTAATGAAAACCAACTAGTTGGCTTGTTTACCAGCCAATAAGTATTTATAAACCACACTGGACACTAAACATGAGCTTTTAATCCAAAGTGACCTTAAAGTGCTTGCGTGGTTAGCAACTACCAGAAAATGCCAACATACTAATATGCTACGTGGCTGTGATGCGATGCAGTAACAGGGCCAGTGTGGTCAGTAAACAATGTGAACTGTGATGCGAGAGCATAATGTGGCTGGAGTAGGAGTTGTTTTTCAAGACATCTTGTGTCAGTGAGTGCCAGTCATTCTTCCAGGATCATCTTTTTTCCTCAGTGCCCCTATTCAGCCCCCCCCTCCACACACCCGCATGCACGCACGCACACACACACACTCATACACACAAATCTCTCTCTCCTTCTCTGTCCTCCCTAGTATGCACTCATATATCTCCCAGTCTCACTCTCCCTCCACCTCCCGAGCTCTCGCTCTCTCTCTCTCTCGCTCTCTCTCTCTCTCTCTCTCTCTCTCTCTCGCGCTCTCTCTCTCTCTCTCTCTCTCACTTCCTAACTCTTTGTCTGTGTTCATAGGACAAGTTCTCGATTTTCCTCTCCACAACCCAATCTCAGCTTTTGCTCACTCTTTCACTCCGTACCTCTCTCCAGCACTTTCAGCCTCCGGTCTGTTTTGCTCTTTCTCCTCTCTCTCACTCTTTCGCTGCCTCTCGTCACGCAATCTCTGACTCTCTCTCTCTCTCTCTCTCTCTCTCTCTCTCTCTCTCTCTCTCTCTCTCTCTCTCTCTCTCTCTCTCTCTCTCTCTCTCTCTCTCTCTCTCTCCCCCCCCCCCCCCCCCCGGTCTGTCTGTCTGTCTGTCTCACTCTCTCTCATTCCTTTTTTTCTCTTCCTCGGTCTCTGTTTCACTCTCTCTCATTCCTTCTTTTCTCTCCCTCGGTCTGTCTCTCTCACTCCCCCTCACTCCTCCCACCTCCTTATCACACTCTTATTTCTTTCCCACTCAGTCTTTCTCTACTTCTCAGCCTGTCTTCTTCTCTCTCACACTCCCGTTTCTCTCCCTTCCAGTTTCTCCTTTATTCACTCTTATGTGTCTCTCACGCCCGTCGTCTCTGTTCCTCTCTCTTCTCAAGCTCTCTCTCCCTCTCTTTCTCTCCCTTACTCTGCCCCCCCCATCTCCACTATTTTTCCATCACATGTCCCTAGTCTCTTTCCAGGAATTGTCCCTGGCCTAATTCCCCATTACTGAGATTGATGATCCAGAGGCCCGGCACAGACCCTGCCTGGCTGTAGATCTGTCAGGCATTCAGCCCATAAAGTCGGCAGGGCTTAATGAACGCCGCCGCCTACGTACACCGCTCTCAACAGCCCAATCTGCCTTTTCTGACCGCGCCTCTCTTTTCTGTCCATCTCTTTCTGTAGCATGTGTGAATAACTGACCAGTCTGAAACATCTTTTTTTTAATTTTTTTTAGAAATTCATATTTGATAACAGGGATGTTGCAAAGTTCTCCTTCTTTTAAAATTAGATCATGCAAATGACAATGCCAATGTGTCCTAGGGATGTTGTGAGTTCAGTGCTATTCTCTCTTACAGTCCTTCCTGTCATGCTCCACTGCATGGACTCTAATGAAGCATGAAGGTCATTAACTAATCCGTTATCTTTCCTTTTCAATTACTCCATCTAGACGTAATATTCTTTCCTTTGAACAGGCAGGAAAGTTGGGGGGTACATACATACTGCCTCTCATACTGGAAATTTAAGGTTGATATTTTAAGATGCAAAACAAATGTTGACACCTTGTTAATTCATACAGTCAATACATAGAACCATAACAATATGTTGTAGTATTTTTTTCAGGACCAAGTCTTGATAGTGTCGGATTCAGTCCCAGGTCCTTTCTGTTTGCATGTTCTCCCCATGTCTGTGTGGGTTTTCTGCGGGTGCTCAGGTTTCCTCCCACCATCAAAAAGACATGCATGTCAGGGTTAATACCCCTGTTTGTGCCCCTGACCAAGGTATGGCAAGATGAACTGGAGTTGGACCCCGGGCGCTGCACGGCGGCTGCCCACTGCTCCTAGCTACACAGCTAGGATGGGTTAAATGCAGAGAAGAACTTCCCCACAGGGACTAATAAAGTATCAAATTAAAATCAAAATCAGAGACACAGTGTGCTGTTTTTGTTTGCCAAGGAATCTTCGTCAGGTTACTGTCCCATTTTTTGGTGTTATTAAAAAATGCAAACTATTTCACAACCAATGCTTAATATGTAGGGTTTTTTTTTCCACAGTGCAGTGGAAAAGCAGCCTGTGTGTGACTGCGTCACCTTGCAGTGTCCTTCATTCCTTAAATAGTGAAGAGAATGCTGCCTTTGTGTTTGGTCTTTTCTATAGACAGGACAGGTCCACAAAGAAATTGGCTAGCAGATCTTGCGTACCTGTGTGTTTAGTGTGTGTGTGTGTGTGTGTGTGTGCAGCATGTGTGTGTATTACAGAAAGAGAGGGAGCGCACACATGGAAGCATTTGTATCTGTGTGCAGCATGTAAATTGTGTTACACTGGACCAAATTACAGAGTGAATTTCATGTGTTTATACATTTTGAAGCACAGGAATAAAAGATAGAACATGCTGCGTGTGGTGTGTGTGTGTGTGTGGGGAGGGGGGTCCTGCAGGACTCACACCACGCCTCGCGCCTCGCACGGTAATTCCGTGTGTGCGTGTGTGTGTGTGCGTGTGTGTGGGCTCCTCCTTTCTCTTTGAAAACACAACGCACAAAAAACTGTACAGTTCGTGCACAGTTGTGTGTGTATGTGTCCGAGCTGACCTGTGCATATTACAAAAGCTATGCCAAGTTCCTGAACATGTTTGCAGTATTAATTAAATCAGAATAAAGGTGTGTGTGTGTGTGTCTGCAAACAGGTTTTGACATCGCCTCTCCCTGATATTAGTCATGATAGATGTACCATGTTCCAGTGCATGCTTGGACAACTGCTGCTCACTATTCAATTAATCCCAGAGAAAATAATGTAAAAAAAAAAAATTAGCTTTGCCTCACTTTTCACAGATTGAAACACAAAAGAGATGGTTTGGTATTCGGACAGTAGAGAGACACTGTACAATCATGTGCAACATCCAGAAACTGTTGTATAGGGTGCTGCAGCAGAGTAGATGTGGGAAACATGCAGGGAGGGGTCATTTTGCAAGGGCTACTAGTATTGTGGCTTTTGGGTCAAACAGGGAGAGCTGGCCGGCTTGGTGCGACATAGTGGCACACAGTGAAAACGAACCAGTTTACCGTCTTCTCTGTAATTTTGAATCTTCACTAATAATCTTTGAATTATTTGACTGAAACAACAAAATAGGAAACCACAGTTTAAGTAAAATATATTGCTATCCATTGCTTAACTGCATATTCGTGGGACTAACTGGATTAATTTCCTCATTTTCTATGTCCATAGCATTTACTATTTGATATTTCTACATCAGTTGATCATGGATTTTGGCCGGTACTACTGTGCTCCATTACTCCTGCAAGACAAGGTGTCATCATTATGTACTCTTGGTTTTTAAGCTCACCAAGATTGTGTTAGCACATTACTTTTGAATGGTGGAATGGGCTATACACTCTATACTCATACAGCCAAAATACCCCTGCTGAGGGAGGTGCAGCCTTCAGTAGTACAGCCATAGAGAAAGGACAATTGGCTTCAGGGTACGTTTTTGGATCAGCGACCAGATATTGAATCTACCATTATTTCTAATATACTATATCAGTCCATGAAATGCATCCTGGGTTTACATTCGCCCTCATCAACACGACAGATCAGCTCTCTCGAGTACTATTCAACGACGCCAAAATAGGAAGCATTGTTTCACTGAGCTCCGAAGTTATTGTTACCTATTTTAACTAATCTTCCGATCTTTGCCGCAAAACAATCAGCATAGTGCTGCATTGTCCACATGGGTTTGACCAGCATATTGTGTGTGAAAGGGCGCTGATTGTCAGGTGGAATTCGGTATTGGGCTAGTTATCTTCTGGAGAAGTAAAAGAGGTCAATCTGATATGTTACCAGCTACAGAAATATAAAACACCCTCTACATGTGTCTGCCATGCCTTCACGACTTCTTATGCCTCAGAGTGGTTCAGCATGCATGCAGAAGAAGTGGGGACTTGTGCAGAAATTGCATCTGTGCATGTGCAGAAATTACATCTACGCATGTTAAAAGTGTGTGTGGCTATTAATTCATAGATGAGCCCTTACATGGAGAGCATTCATTTCTTTAAAAGCCTTTTGTTTGGTGTTTATTGGACTAAACAGCAAACACAGGCAAGAAAGAGAGGTCCCAATTGAGTTTCAAAATGGAGGCCTGAGGCTGCATGGTGTGTGCCCATCTGGTTTAACTACCGAGGCAGCCTGGTGGAGTGATCTTTTTGAGGGGAGACATTAAAGGTTGTTCATGTTTGAAAATCCCTGGGACCATGTGTTACAGCTGAGTCAGGCTTGAGTTTATTCTGTAAGTTATTTAGCCAATATCTACTGTTGTGCAATCTAGTCAGGCTGAATGAACACTTTTTTCTTAAAAAAAATTAACGTTGTGATATTTTTGTTTGTTTGGGTTTTTTTGCGACATATATTGCAATATAAAAGAATAAAAAGGAGTTACAAAATGTATCCAGATATATGCAGTTTTTAATTTTCAAAGCTCCATTTGATAAGAATTTATCACTTTAGCAATGATTAGGGTGATTTTAGAGGGAGAAGTAAAGCAGTTGTCCAAGAAGTCATTAAATTTGACAAAATTATACACTTCATACACTTATACACTTATGCACAAGATTTTACTTCAAGAATTGTCATAAAACTCTAAAGACCTTGCTAGAGTTTGTTTTCTATTAAACAAAAATGTTAGCTGAACATGACTGATGGGTCCAATTTGCCTTGCGTCCTTTGCAGTGTGACTACTGCACTTGCGCAGAACGTTGTGATATCACGTCTGAAACGATATATTGTTCAGCCCTGGTATATAGCTTACTTTAATGATGAATAGTTAAACAAGCAGGGCTGCAGTGTTTGCTGCGTCTTGGTATTTTGGTTGTACCAGCTCAGTTTGTCTCCTGTACCAGCCACTTGTATAAGCATCCATCCATTGTTTAGAGGCCCTGTTTAATTCTCCTGGCTGTGAAGTCTGTTCCCTGCCCTGGACACATGCAGTGAGGGTGGATCAGGCCCCGCGGCCTCATTGTTAGATTGGATACCCAAACAACCTTTCCTTTTTGCCTTTATTGGACAGGAAGTGGAGAGCAAAAGGAAAAATGAAGAGCGAGAGAGACAGAGACAGCGAGCGAGAGACAGAGAGAGAGAGAGAGAGAGAGAGAGAGAGAGAGAGAGAGAGAGAGAGAGAGAGAGAGAGAGAGAGAGAGAGAGAGAGACAGCGAGAGAGACAGCGAGAGAGAGAGAGAGAGAAAGAGAGCGAGAGACAGAGAGAGAGAATACACAACTGGATACCACCGCCAGCGATCTTATAGCTCCAAAATGGTCTGTCTCACCTCACCTACGCCATCCTGGCACCACTTAATTTCTGACCTACTCAATCTCTCTTGATTACAGGAAGTAAGCAGAAAAGATCTGCACGCAAACTTACATAAATGATAATGGCTTCTATCTAAGTGAGGAAATGTATCACCATCCAAAAGGTTAAGACTCTTTTCCAGTGCCTTTGCCAACTTACTTTTCATCCAGCACGGTCTTTATTGGTGCACTTTTTCTTTTGTTAAATTTACCAATCACACACAACCTGTGGCTACAGGAAGTGAGGTATGTGTGACCAATCACTGCAATAGAAATGAGGAGCTGAGGACTTTTTCTCAGCTGTTTTCTTTCTTACCACTTCCTATTCCCAATTAGCTCCAGTTTAAGTCCATAGTTAGTGATTCCCCTAGACATTTGCTATTAGGGGGCAGGGGTGGTCAGGCGTAAGTATGTTGTCAAGTGTGTGTGTGTGTGTGTGGGGGGGGGGGTACATGTTTGCTTGGCTCACTTTCTTTACTTTTTTGTCATCATACCAACGCTACCATTAAACTGTCAGTATTTCTACGTCCACTGCACGCAGAACTTTGGGTGCCGACTAAACATTGCTAATTATTTTAAAGACTGTTTCATTCTGATTTACAGCTATAAAAATATAATGAAAAGCCTGTGCTGTGAAAACAGAATGAAATGGACTAAAGAAGACATCATTAAGGAGAATTTGGAGTGCAGGCTGCCTGTCTATAAATCACCATAAAACTTTCTACCGCCTTCTTTTACACCAAGTTTGCAAGTAGTCAGTTTCACTGTGGTAATTATCAAAAACTGTGTATCTGCAAAAGTGTGAACTTCACAGGGAGTGAGAAAAATCATTACTATTTCACCGTTTTTAACCAAACATTACATTGTCACAGGCTTTGTACAACTTTTCTTTTGTCAAGGAATATTGAGGTGTTAGCAAGCGTTGAAAGGGTGCATATGGCCTACAGTGTCACAAAAAGTAAATCACAAAATTTGCAGATTCGAGGTTTTTGCCCAACAGCGACATTGTGTTCTTTAAAAAAGCACACACTGTAAAAACACAAGTAGTCTCGCCCCATGGTGAGTCACTTTTCAACTCACTGAAACTTTCAGCTGGGAAATGTAAATCCGTCTTTAGAGAAAATGACTACTGAATTTGAAGTCACTGTTACAACACATCCATCCATCATCCAAATTTGGCCTGTCAACTCTCCTGCATGGATCCATTATCATACAAAGTCGTATTTCGTGGATCAGAAAGCTACTATTCCTCTGAGGACCTGTAATTTTATGGTACAGTAAAATGTTGCTCTTCTTTTCACGGAGATTGAAAACATTCATTTTCACATTTCATTGCCGATGGGGGATTAGTCACGTTATGGGAAACACTGCCAATATGGTAGAAACTCACTGGTTTGGGCATCTTTCTTGACGCTCCACTCGCCCCTTTCTGCTGAGAAAACAAGAAGAAGTCGTCGTCCGTGTTGCTGCCTCCTTCTTGGGCTCCAGCGCCTGGCACACAGCAACGACAAAAACAAATGCCTGGATGTCAACAAACAAACATACGCATAAAGCACAGCACACTCCTCAGGCTGACTAGCGGAGAAAAGGGGGATAGAGAGGAGCAAATGCAGTGTGAAACTGTGTGTGTGTGTCCGATGTGGTGGGACTGGGAGCTGGGGGGGGGGGGGGGTAGAGAGAGAAGAGATAAAAAGAGAGACAGAAGCACAGAAATGGGAAGAGACAGCATGGCAGTCCATTACTCTGGCTCCCTGGACACATTTCTGTCCTCTGGAATGACTTCAAATGATTTACTACAGTAAGCCAACAATGAGTGGCGCTGGAGATATGGTTTAAATTGGTGCAGTTTTCATAGTTTTGTCTTCTGTTTCATACTCTTTGTGCCGTCTGTTAAAATGTTTTATGTTTGACACCTTATGCACAATCTGAAACCTTTCTCCAAAGTCAGAGAGTGAACAAGAGAGAGCGTTTAGGGAAAAGGAGTGGAAGTAAAAATTATGGATTTCACATTTTGTAGTGCTCTTCAGTGAGAAACGAAGTCCAGCAATTTGCCATTCGACTCATGCACAACAGAACATGGTCCAAAAGGCTTTGAAGCATTACAAGTAGACTTTTTTTTTTGTTTTTAATGTTTCCCCTTTTTTCTCCCCAGTTGTATCCAGCCAATTACCCCATCCTTCCGAGCTGTTCTGGTCACTGCTCCACCCCCTCTGCCAATCCGGGGAGGGCTGCAGACTACCACATGCCTCCTACAATACATGTGGAGTTGCCAGCTGCTTCTTTTCACCTGACAGTGAGGAGTTTCACCAGGGGGACGTAGCACGTGGGAGGATCACACTATCCCCCCCCAGTTCCCCCTGCCCCCCTGAACAGCCGCCCCGACTGACCAGAGGAGGCGCTAGTACAGCAACCAGGACACATACCTACATCCGGCTTCCCACCCACAGACACGGCCAATTGTGTCTGTAGGGAGTAGGGATACCTGACCAAGCCGGAGGTAAAACGGGGATTCGAACCGGCAATCCTCGTGTTGGTAGGCAACGGAATAGACCACTACGCTACCTGGACGCCCCAGACTAATTTTTTAAAGCATAGGTTACCTGCATACATGTGGTCCAAATCAGAATCAGACTCAGAATCAATTTTATTAGCCAATTTGCAACTCCACAAACAAGACATTTGACCTAACGGGTTTCCTACTTTAAACACATAAAGTCTAACAAGACACGGTAAATGTAACATGCAATGTATAATAATGAATGGGGAGTTAAAGGTTATAATGATTCTTGTCAAAACAGTGGCCAGGTGAAATAAAATTGAGTGGAAATTCATTTATATAAGCGATACAATCTACCAAGTTTTTACAATGCTTGTAGTGCAGACGCTAACCTTTTTGTTATTTTTATTGTTATTTTTGTTATTTTGCATTCTTATTTTGCTCTGCAAAAACTGGGCAGATTTGCTTGGACAGCTGAGCCCAATTGTGAGGATGCTCAGTTTAACTGTCATCAAGATACAACTCCAGAAACACAGACGTGTTTCAGCTTATGTCAACAGCTACTATTGTCCTCCACTATTTTGGCTACAGTGGAAAATGGTTTCTGAGTACAGACAAATTTAGAAGGAAAAAAGTGAATTTGGACCAACATCAGCCAAAAACACACGGTGGCTAGCAGCTCGACAAAAACCGATGAAAATAAGAGGCTGGAAAAGAGAAGCGAGAGAAGGGAACAAGCAATTCGAGAAAAAGACACACAGAGCGAGAGAGAGAGAGAGAGAGAGAACATATTTTAAGAAAGAGAAAAGCAATAGAGGATAAAATACTTCTATCGCTTGTGCTTTTTATTTTCTATTTCTTTGTTTTTTTTTATCTTAAAGGAACATGGCTTCTCAATTCTTCTCTCAAACGAAATCGTTTGAAGCGCCGTGGCTGTGACCCTTGACCTACTTACTATGGGTAGCTTGCAGTGATAAGATGTTAATCTGGAAACACCGGAGGTCATTCCGGTTAAGAACATCATCTTAACACTTTCAATGTGAAATACCGAGACAGAAAGAGAGGCAGCAAAACTGTATTCAAAACCAAAAAGGGGTAAATATGATGGGAAGGAGAGAAGGACCATTTGAAAGGTGGGTATTGCTCTGGTGCTGGACCCTTAACATGCTGACACCAGAAGTAGGATCTTGTTTATCACAGGCTTGGTTCTCAACCCTTAAAAGGAGCTGAAAACCAAGGTGAGATTCTAAGAATTGGGGCCAAACTAGCACACACAATGGTTACTTAACTGCCAAGTTCACTTTAACTATTTCCATTACACCCCATCCAAATAATGGCTAATAAAACACAATTTTCCCGTTCAAATATAAGAGGGTTGGTTTTACCCTGACTGGTCAAACTGTTCCCCAAATCTCTGTTGCACAATTTCCAGAGAAAGGTGATTATATCCTGAGGAGGACAGCTCTCCCTATGCCCTCACTCTTACTCTCCAGCATTTCCTCTGGGGAGAACTTCACTCTGATGTGTGGTATCACCCAAGGCAGGCACTGCAAATCAATACATTGTTCAGACATCTCTCTCATCTTCCTGTCTCGCAGGAAGGCACCTTGAGAGGTAGGTCTCCTCTCGGTGGCAGATCCCTGAGACGAAAGAAGCTTGAAATAGATCCTTCCTTTACTCAGCACTGAGAATTTGACCAGGCAAGACTCAGTGAAATGCTGTCTCACAGCACAAAGGGGGCTCAAACCTTAAATGACAGTTTTGAGCCAACTAGTTATTCAACTGCCATCTTCACACCACTTCCACTGGATAGCAAAGACAGTTTGGTGATAGTCCGAAACATGTTTGGTTTGTAAAATATTTGAAAACATTCATCTCCCCCCCTCCCAAGTTTATCTGCAGAGAGGGATGAGAAACAGAACCAGAGAGGTTGAGGTGTCCGATGTGTGCACTGTCTATTATGGGATGTTAGCATGTCTGAATAATTAAGTGAAGGCATCCTCAGTTTTTATAACATAGGAAATAATTTACATCTACATCTGTTCTTTCAGAGAGATAGTGAACAAGTTGCACCTGTCCTTGCAGCACTTTGGTTGCATAAAAGGAGAGTAGGGCATATATGGAGGAGGATGGATGTAATATTCAGAACTTTTCCTTGCAAGGTGAAGTATATTTTGGGTGGCACAGTGGCACAGTGGATAGCACGGTCGCCTCACAGCATGAAGGTCCTGGGTTCAAGCCCTGGGGTAGTCCAACCTTGGAGGTCGTCCCAGGTCGTCCGCTGTGTGGAGATTGCATATACTCCCCATGTATGTGTGGGTTTCCTCCAAGTGCTCCGGTTTCCTCCCACAGTCCAAAGACTTGTAGGTCAGGTGAATCGGCCATACTAAATTGTCCCTAGGTGTGAATGTGTCGGCCCTGTGATGGACTGGCGGCCTGTCCAGGGTGTCTCCCCGCCTGCCACCCAATGACTGTTGGGATAGGTTCTACCATCTCGTGACCCGAGTTCAGATAAGCGGCTTGGATAATGGAATGGTGAAGTATTTCATGAGAACGGGGTGCATGGGAGAACCAGAAAGGATGATTTAGTGGTTAGAGAGGATAATCTGTCATGTAAAGGTCGTAGGTTCGGGAAAATGTTCAGGTGATGTGCCATCTAACAAGGTATTTAAATCCCACAAACTGCATTCTAAAAGTTGCTTTAGTGAAGAACATCAGCTAAATGCTAAACATGTATGCTACATGACTTAAATATGCAAAGCCCCATCTATACAAGGAAAACATCTCCTTTCAGTAGACAATGGAAGTAAAGGAATATTGGGAATAAAAAGTTCTCTTCTATACAGTGTGTATGGAGAAAACCAAAAAATTTACAAACTAGAAAAAATTGCAAATATTCAGACTCTATCAAACACTATGGCATGACAACGACCTTTGGCTGGTTAAAAATGTAATACATTTTGCACACTTATGACTTATATACTTTTCTGCCAGAAAACTTACAGCTGTACTTAAGTGAGAGCTCAAACCCTCCAGAGGCATGGGGAACACTTTGTAATAACCATCATCAGTAAATGGTAAATTGATAGTCAATTAAACTTTGATGAAAAGTTGTTTTTATTGTTTATAAGAATTTGCTTATTGGGTTTGTTGTATAGGTTTACTGTTCATTTAAATTTAATGCTATTATTTTTTTTTTATCCGTTTTTTTTCTTTTTTTACATATTCAAAATAAATTGAATCAAATCAAATCTTTTTTTATTTTCTAGTGTTAAGCCAGCAACTGAGGATGCAATAGCCAGTGCATTCTTACTGCCGGTCCCAAACCCGGATAAATGGGGAGGGTTGCATCAGGTAGGGCAACCAGTGTAAAACCTTTGCCAAATCAAATATGCAGATCATAAATAACAAATCAGCTTTCCATACCAGATTGGTCGAGACCCGGGTTACCAACGACCGGCACCGGTACTGTTGGCCAGCAGGGTGCTGGTGGAAACTATGCAAGGAGAAGGAAGGAGAAGGAGAGGGGGCAGGTATGCCCAGAGGCAGTGGGAGAGAAGGAAGGGTAGGAGTGTGGAGGTGAGAGTCAAAACTTTGAATGTTGGCACTATGACTGGTAAAGGGAGACAGCTGGCTGATATGATGGAGAGAAGGAAGGTAGATATACTGTGTATGCAAGAGACCAGGTGGAAGGAGAGTAAGGCCAGGAGCATTGCAGGTGGGTACAATCTCTTCTACCATGGTGTGAATGGGAGGAGAAACGGGGTAGGGGTAATTCTGAAGGAAAAGTATGTCAAGTGTGTTGGAGGTGAAGAGAGTGTCAGAAAGAGTGATGAGTATGAAGCTGGAAATCGAAGGTGTGATGATGAATGTTATCAGTGCATATGCCCTGCAAGCTGGGTGTGAGATTGAAGAGAAAGAAGAATTCTGGAGTGAGTTGGATGAAACAGATGTACACCGTCCATACGAAACCATTGGTTTCAGTCATGCATCTGTTGCAATCTTACCATGGTGTGATTGCAACATTCCCTAATCCTCTGTGAATAGTACACATGAAACTCTAGTTAATGGTCACACCCATATTTGCACAGGAAACTGGGCGTTGGTTTCAGTCGTTATATTGTTTATAAGGGTGGGGATACCTGCAGTCAGTTTAGACTGAAGATGTCACTTAGTTAAGTGATGAAACATCTCTGTCAATAAACGCTGCGTTCAGATGAACTGATTCAACTTCTTCTGTAAATAACTTATCTAAAAATTCTCATTTAACATTTTGTAAATAGAATATTTGCCATATTCCCACTGTTTCCACATTATTTCACCTATTTTTTTAAATGATTCAACTTTCTGTGAACATGAAACAAACTAACATTCTATTATACATGTTATCTGTAATTCCTCCAATAAGATGATTTATCAATTGCCTTTAGCACACAAACAGCATATTTTCCAGTGCATAGAAAAGAGGTTTCCAATGTCCTTTCGATGGAACTCCCTGAATGACTGGAGGGATTTAATTATGCTTAATGAGCTCTCAAGGACCCATGTTAATATCCTGTACATAACCAAATACAATCTATGAGAAACATGTGGCCAAATGTGACAAACAATAAAAACAGATTCCAGTTTGATACTAGATTATTTACAATGCGGCACAGCAAGTGGCAGAACAGGAGCTACAGAAAAAGTTGCATCAGTGCGACTGTCTGATGAGAAACGTCAGCGATCTACAGTGAGAAAATTAAATCCAAAACATAATTTATAACTTCTATGGCCAAAACTGTGCAAAAGATAAGACAAGGAAAATAAAACACTTCAAAACATGTTAAAAACAAAAACAAAACCAAAAGAAAATGGTGGAAACATTCATCTTTAAAAATTTGGCAATCTGTGTAAAAAAAAAAAAAATCTAAAATCTGTGTAGATCTATCTGAGTGCCTGTGAGAGAGAAACAGAGACAGAGAGAAAAAGAGAGAGTATTTACCTGTGAACTGCAAAAGAATATCTGTACCAATTCCTTCATTTGCAATGAATGACTCCAAGACATATATCCGACCGAATCCCAACTTGTGCTAAACAAATGCACTGCACTACACTAATTTAAGCTAGCTACCCTGACTGACTCATACATGCTAGTAGCCACATACATTATCTTAAGGTCCACCGTCTGTCAGCAGCAACTTACTTGCTTGCTTCTGAACAGAGTTGGCTAATATTCACCTGTGAATTGTTAAATAATATCAGTATCAATTCCTTCATTAGCAATGAATGACTCCCTGACACATAGATGAATCCCAACTTCTACTCTTGTCTTCGATCTCTTGTTTTTTCCTTTAGCAGCACAGGAGGAATACTTGTGTTTTGGCGGCTCCATAATGTTGTATTTTTTCATAGTGAGTCACATAGGAAGTGTTACATAGGGCTGATCGTTAGTTTTTAATATTTTTTTCCTTTAATTTTCCTTTTTTTTAATCTTCCTTTGTTACTTGCGAACAGTAATATTGGTTGAATTCATCCTCTGTTCAGCAGCACACACTGTTCTACAGCTGGTAGACAGACCGTCTGCTTCTCTTTTGTTCATTTGTTACTTTCATATTTGTTTCTTTGTTTGTGAAATTATTTCAGATAGTTTGCACATGCACTGTTCGCTCTCTCTCTCTCTTCCCCCTTTGTTCTTTTGGCGCCATTTCCTTACCGAGTGCAATAACACGCACGCACCCCCCTCCCCACACACCCATATATATATATGTGTGTGTGTGTGTGTGTTTATATATACACACACACACACACACACACACACACACACACACACACACACACACACTACTTGTTGTAATAAGATAGTAAAGAGAACATTCAGTAAGCAACCTGTATTGCCTGAAAAGATCTATCTGATTTATGGTGATCAGGTGTGTCGGCCCTGTGAAGGCCTGGTGGCCTGTCCAGGGTGTCTCCTCGCCTGCTGCCCAGTGACTGCTGGGATACGTTCCAGCATCCCTGTGACCCTGAGAGCAGGATAAGTGGTTTGGATAATGGATGGATGGACACACACACGCTCTCAGTGCACAGACATAGACACATACAGACACACCCACATGCACTCCTCCTTTCAGTGCAGACACACACGCCTGTATTGTCCACGCGCATCCTTCCCTTGAGAGAACACACACACACACACACACACACACACACACACACACACACACACACACACACACACACACACACACACAATATTGGCACAGCCTCTCTACCTCATATCACTACCTATGATCATGTGCCTTGATCGTTGCATCATTACAATTATTAACTGTAACTGATTACTATTAGTCGATTTTAATAAATTGTTTTCATTTAACTTAGTCGTTGTCCTGTGTTTGTGGTAGTACTCACTGAAGCCATCCTCTGCCAACTGAAGTTCTCCAGTTGGTGCAACACTGATTATTCCATCAACTTGAATGGTTTAATTATAGAATATCAAACACCAAAATTAATGGTAAACAGATTTATAAGACTGATTTTATGAGACTGATTTGATAATCCTGTTGCACCTACATGGTCAATCTCCAGAGCCAAGTTGTCTTGAATTTCCTTAGTTTTTTGAGCAGCTTTCAGACAGTCTGTTTTCATTGACTAGCTTTTCCAGGCTGTCCACCTTGGAGTTTGTCTCTCGAACGCCACTTTCATCCGGTCCATTTTACAGTTCAGCATCTTCAACACCTGCAACATGCAGTTTGACAATGCGAAATCACCATCTTTCCATTCTTTCATTCTTGTAACTGGTCCGTCAACCAGATGGCGTCACCTGGCAGACAGAAGACTTCTGGTGAACTGCAGATGCCATTTCTTCTTCTCCTTTGAGTTTGGCCCACTACAGTTGAAAATAGTTGAGGAAATGGCATCTGCCGCTCATTAGAGGTCTGCTCTCCACTAGTTGATGTCATCTGGCGGAGTTTCTCGGGCATCCGATGCAGCCGAGCTCTCGAGACACGGAACACGTTAAGATTCATGTTCGATTATCATGTCCTCCTCACAACAGAACGATAGAATTCAGGCTGAAAATCGGTAGTGGCCCTTTAGTCATATCAAATCTCTACAGGATTAACTGTATGTTTTTTGTTTCATATCAGATCGACAATGCATTGAGATGTACACTCACCGGCCACTTTATTAGGCACACCTGTCCAACTGCTCGTTAACGCAAATTTCTAATCAGCCAATCACATGGCAGCAACTCAATGCATTTAGGCATGTAGACATGGTCAAGACGATCTGCTGCAGTTCAAACCGAGCATCAGAATGGGGAAGAAAGGTGATTTAAGTGACTTTGAACATGGCATGGTTGTTGGTGCCAGACGGGCTGGTCTGAGTATTTCAGAAACTGCTGATCTACTGGGATTTTCATGCACAACCATCTCTAGGGTTTACAGAGAATGGTCCGAAAAAGAGAAAATATCCAGTGAGTGGCAGTTCTGTGGGCGAAAATGCCTTGTTGATGCCAGAGGTCAGAGGAGAATGGCCAGACTGGTTCGAGCTGATAGAAAGGCAACAGTAACTCAAATAACCACTCATTACAACCGAGGTATGCAGAAGAGCATCTCTGAACGCACAACACGTCAAACCTTGAGGCAGATGGGCTACAGCAGCAGAAGACCACACCGGGTGCCACTCCTGTCAGCTAAGAACAGGAAACTGAGGCTACAATTGGCACAGGCTCACCAAAATTGGACAATAGAAGATTGGAAAAACGTTGCCTGGTCTGATGAGTCTCGATTTCTGCTGCGATATTTGGATGGTAGGGTCAGAATTTGGCGTCAACAACATGAAAGCATGGATCCATCCTGCCTTGTATCAACGGTTCAGGCTGGTGGTGGTGGTGTAATGGTGTGGGGGATATTTTCTTGGCACACTTTGGGCCCCTTAGTACCAATTGAGCATCGTGTCAATGCCACAGCCTACCTGAGTATTGTTGCTGACCATGTCCATCCCTTTATGACCACAGTGTTCCCATCTTCTGATGGCTACTTCCAGCAGGATAACGCGCCATGTCATAAAGCTCGAATCATCTCAGACTGGTTTCTTGAAAATGACAATGAGTTCACCGTACTCAAATGGCCTCCACAGTCACCAGATCTCAATCCAATAGAGCACCTTTGGGATGTGGTGGACCGGGAGATTCGCATCATGGATGTGCAGCCGACAAATCTGCAGCAACTGCGTGATGCTATCATGTCAATATGGACCAAACTCTCTGAGGAATGTTTCCAGTACCTTGTTGAATCTATGCCACGAAGGATTAAGGCAGTTATGAAGGCAATAGGGGGTCCAACCCGGTACTAGCAAGGTGTACCTAATAAAGTGGCCAGTGAGTGTATATTGCGTCATCTCACAGGGAAATACATATATATATATATACCCCTATTTATGCTGTATGCTACTTTTGATTAATTGTCAAATGATTGAGCAGTTCATCTTTATTTATTAACTTTTCTCTTACTTTGCAGCCTGTAGTCCCATAGAGATCATCACCAGATACAAGAGGGTGTTGAGGGCATACAACAGTGGAATGAAATTGGGGGAAGCATTCGCACACACGGGAGTGACAGAGCTGACAGTGAGGTCTACAGCGGTGATCGCGGAGCTTGCCATAGTTCCCCCAGATAAATTCGAAGAACTACTGGCAGGAGACCATGAGAGAAAAAGATAGCTGACTTTCTCAGAAGATGTGAAGACATCATTCAAAATGATGCACACGTCAGGGCCAATATAACTAAAAATAAAGCGGTGAGTAAGCTCGTACCATACACCCTTGAACCCCAAAAAGCGGCCCGGAGGCGACAGCCAAATATCTGGCCAGCGCCGACCCATTGGCACTGACACACCTGTCATAACATGTGAAATAAAGTGTGTGCTGCTCTACTTTATTTTGACCTCACCCCACACTGTACACTTGACCTATGCCAAAGAGCGTGTAGACATAAGACGTCCTCCACGCTCTCCATGGTCCTTGACTAGACAGAACTACTCACCAGGTAAGTCACAGATAATCAATAACTGTCCTAAACCAAGAACATGGCCTGCGCGGAAAAGCGGAAAGTCGACCAGGAAACCATCAGTTCAAATCTGACTGGACTGATCAGTGTGTTTTATCTTACCGGACCACGCCAATGCCAAACTGACATGCTTGATATGCATGCAGACCGTAGCTGTCTGCACAGCAGATAATCTAAAGCGGCACTTCAACACTATGCATGCTGCCAGTTTGAATGCCAACTACCCTAAAAAATCAGATCACCACAAACAAAAAATAGCAAATATGATAACATTATACAAGCACTCTGTTTCCACTATCTGTAAATCAACATCGGCACAAGAGAGTGCAACAGCTGCATCACTGCATGTTTCATGGAACCTTGCTAAAGCTAAGAAGCCATTCACCAATGCTGAGTTATTAAAACGTGTGCAATTCATATGGCTTGTGAAGTTTTAAGTCGTGACGAGAAAAACAAGAAAACGGTTGTGGAGCTATTAAAGCAGGTGCCATTGTCGGCTAACATGGCAACAAGAAATCAGAATCAGAAACAATTTATTGTCATCTCATTCATGTACTTTCATACACAAAAGAGACGAAATTGTCATTTCTCCCAGCCCACAGCAGTGCAACACAAAAGACAAAAAACACCACCAAAAGAAAACGACACCACCAAAAACATATAAAATTTTGAAGAAAGCAGAAGCCATATCACTAGTCATACACTCGTCCTGTGACTGAACCGATATGGAACAGCTATCTGTGTTCGCAAGATGTTTTGACAGGAAGACCTTTTGGGAAGAGCTACTTTGTTTGCTTCCTCTGCCTGGGTGCACAACTGGGGAAATCATATTTAATGAATTAACACAGTTCTTTGAGAAGAATGGCTTGGATGTGAACAAAATTGGGTCTGTTGTCACCGATAGGGCTCCGTCAATGGTTTGGAAAACACAAGGGTTTGGTAAGCAGGCTTGCCGCGGTCAACCCAGCACTCTTAGCATTTCATTGCATTATTCATATATCAGTGTTGTGCACTAAACTGTGTGGGGAAATGAAAGAGGCGATGGATACTGTGACGAGATTGGTAAATCTCATTCACAAGAGTTCTAGTCTGCAAAACTGCCTTTTCAGAGACTTGCTGGAGGAAATGTCAGCGGAACACAAGGATCTTTTGCTGTATAATGATGTTCACTGGCTGAGCAAAGGCTGTGTGTTGGAGAGGGTGTGTGACCTGCGCGATGAGCTTGTCATTTTTATCCGGACTGCAGAGCCAAAAAGCCCTAGAATATCAGAGGTTTTTAAGTGACAATAAGGTGATGGCATATGTTGTTTTTGTTTTTTTGTGACATCTTGTCTCATCTAAATCACCTTAATCTGCAATTACAAGGCAAGAACCACACTGTTGCAAATATGCACGAGGCAGTTGAAGCTTTCTGGTCAAAACTTAACCTTTTGGAGAGAGACGTTCACAGGAGAAAGTTGCACTTTCCACATCTTGCAGGAGCATGGCGAGAAGAACGAAATGTGGGAGGATCCAGTGATGGAGAATTTCGTGACGAGCCTGGCAGGAAAATTCATGAAATGATTTGAAAGCTCCCCTAAACTCTCGGGGGACATCCTCCTCTTCCTGAGACAGCTGTTCTCCATTTTGGCTGACGGCCAGTGGACTGCAGAGGCCAAAAGGCTGGTACCATCCATAGATGAGGCAACTCTTCAGATGAAGTCTTTATGCATGCTCAATAATCCAGGTAAGAAAATCAAAGAAGGTTGAATCAGTTCATCTGGATACAGTGTTTATTGACAGATACGTTTCATCACTCATCTCACTTAGATGAGCAATGAAATGTATCTGTCAATAAACGTATCCAGATGAACTGATTCAACCTTCTCTGATCTTCAGATGTAGGTCTTGGAGATGGGAACATCTGATTTGCTCAAAGCACAACACAAGGACATTGGGGTGAGTGACTTTTGGATCAATATGGTTCCCTAAGGTCAATTCAAAAACATGAGAGCTATTGCAATGCTCCTACTCACACATCTTGGCCAGTGTCTCAGGCTTGCCACAATAGAATACAGGCCCAACATCAGAAGGATTGCATCATCCTGTTGCTTTCCCTTCTCACTGATTGGTGAAAGAACATCCCTTTATATTTGTCCATAATTAAATGGTTGGTTTTGGACTTATTTTGTTTCAAGTGTGCATTTTTTTTTCTTGTGTGACCTTTAACACAGGCTTCGAGAATCCCAGGCCTAAATTATTACTACTACCACCACTACGACTACTACCACTATTATTACCATCACTACTACTACCAGTGCTACTACTACTACTACTACTACTACTACTACTATAGTACTACTACCACTACTATTAATATAATAATAATGACAATAATGATGATGATAATAATAATGAGTTACACAATCAAGACGACTGAGAAGTGGTACGAACATCAGCCAAAAACAGTCACTGAGAACAATGATGTCACCATCCTCTAAGACATGCCCATCGACACTGACAGAGGTAAAAGCCAAAAAGTCTGACATTGTTATCAAGGACAGGAAGGAAAAGAAGTGCATGCTCATCGACATGGCAATACCATCCGGAAAAAAAAACACCTCAGTGAAAGTTACAGAGACGCTGACCAAGTACAAAGACCTGGAGATTGAAATCAACAGGATGTGGGGAATGAAGACCGAAACAACACCAGTGGTCGTCAGAGTTCTAGGACTCATGAAGAAGGGAATGAAAAAGTTCACCAACCATATCCCAGGCAACATCAACATCCATGCAGTCCAGAAGATCGCCCTACTTGGAACAGCCCACATATTGCAACGAGTACTGTCAATCAAGTGACATCTGCCCTATAGTGCCTCAGGTCCATAGTTTGGACCCGGCTCTACAGGATGTAAAACAGGAAACACGAAAGAAATAATAACAATAATAATTATAATCATCATAATAGCAGCAACAACACCATCTGAACATAATATAACTTTTACTGGTGCGATAGGAAAAAAAAAAGCCCCGGATGTTTTGGCCCTTGGCTTGGCATGTATGACATAATTTGTCCCTTGGAGAAAACTAATTAGGGAATCTTGCCATACACCAAGAGAGAGCAAAAGTAATTGGCTGGGCAGCCGGAAGGCAAGATGTTGAAGTTTTTATGTGATGCAAAATGGACTGTGCAATGTATAGGGGTGAGCTATATGATCAATTAGGGGTGGAATGAGCCACTGTACGTTATCAATGCAGAATAGTAGTGTGATATTTTCCCCGATTATAGGCTACTGTTTACAGTCAAATTTCAATATTGTTCACCACGCATGGTCATTTATTGTTCATGCACAGTCATTTTCTTTTAAATTTAAGACTGACCATACAATAAAATTGGAAGTGCGATGATACCACTTTTTTCAAGTACAAGCACTACCAATAGCACTTTGCTTGATATTGAAAATGAATTACTTTATTCTGCATAAAATTGTTGGGAGTGACATTTTTTACACTGTAACATTTTCAAGCTTTAATCAAACCAAATACCAACCTCCAATTTTATGTTATGTAAACAGGAAAGCCCTAATTTTGCCTGGTACTGGGCCAATATCCAATGCTGGTACTTGTACTTGGTGCACCTTTGTGGTGCAGTGCTGCAAGTCAACATTTACTTAAAGGTTTTTTCATAAATGTGTTTGAACTTGATTATAAAAATCAACTGCACTTCTGTTATTGGTGCACAAATAATTACTATTCTATATGTCACATATTAAACATTTAATGGGGGGCAAAGAAGTGTATTAATGCTTGACAAAGCACTTTCTAACCAATAACTAACTATTCTGAACATCAGTTGCAACTTAATAACAGCGACTCAAATAATGTTTACAGATGCACTACACTGTATTTATTCAAACATTTACAAAGTATTATAAACGAGAGTGATGAAACGTTTCTCTCAATAAATGTTGTGTCCAGCTGAATTAATTAAACTTTCTGTGATTTTCTCACCTGAGCATGCATAAAGACATCCAGATAATGTTTATGGATGGTTTACAAACCAATAACAATTAAGTAAGTGTTGCAAATATCTGGTCCATCTATCTATGCATTATTTATAGTTGTTTTATGAATGATTTCTTAAAGGCTTACAAATTATTAGGTAATCATTAACAAATACTAAATATAGTATATAAATGTTATAATGTGTGCAACAATAAACGTAACATAAATTAGAGCATAACTGAATCAGTGACCAGACTGGAACAATAGTAAAATTTTGATCGAGAGAGTGAATGGGAAAGACACAACACTTCCATTATCTCTAGTGGAGCTTCTTAGTAGCCAGCAGTAGAAGGTTGTAGTTGTATGGGGCACCTCCCAGGTGTGGATGTGTGCGCATGTAGGCAATGGCAGTAAAATACAGCAGTAACACTGACAGCCTTCACTGAATAAGGCAAAGGTTAAAAAAGGTCCCTGCCTGGAGATCAAACATGTCTTACACACTCAATGCATTTATGAGTCATTTCCTTTTCTGTCAGAAAATTCACAGTTGTACTTAAATGAGAGGTCAAACTCGCCAGAGCTATATATGTATTTCAGCGCTGTCAGAGGCATGAACCCAAGATTTTCAGTTTGTGAGACTGATGCCACTTGGCCACCACGGCCACACCTGTACAGGCTAGTCAACTGTAGTCGGCCTTGGACAAAAAGCAATGCATTGCTGTAAAAATGCTGTGGTAACACAGACAACCTTCACTGAAAAGGGCAAAGGTTAAAAAAGGTCAGTGCCTGCGTGGTAGAAATGTCAAAGCTAGTTTTGGCCCACATACCTGCAGCAGGAAGATACAGCAGGTTAAGCACTGTGATAGTTAAAAATCTAAAAGACTTCGCCCACACTTCCTTACAACCTCAGACTGCTCAGAATTTCAACGGCAGCCCTCGTTTAGGAAATAGTAGAAAAACTGCAAGTTTTACAATCTTGCATCAGCATGATCAGCATGAATATATTCTTAACAGAATACTTCTGCCTGCATCCGGGTGGTGTGGCGGTTTATTCCGTTGCCTACCAACACAGGGATCGGCAGTTCGAATCCCCACGTTACCTCCGGCTTGGTCAGGCGTCCCAACAGACACAATTGGCTGTGACTGCGGTTGGGAAGCCGGATGTGGGTATGTGTCCTGGTTGCTGCACTAGCGCTTCCTCTGACCGGTCGAGGCGCCTGTTCAGGGGGGAAGGGGAACTGGTGGGAATAGCATGATCCTCCCACGCGCTACGTCCCCCTGGTGAAACTCCTCACTGTCAGGTGAAAAGAAGTGGCTGATGACTCCTCATGTATCGGAAGAGGCATGTTGTAGTCTGCAGCCCTCTCCAGATCGGCAGAGGGGGTGGAGCAAAGTTGGGGGCGGAGAAACAAAGTTGCTGTGGCTACCAAGCAGATCAAGGGCAGAATAAGCTTAAATTAGACGCTACAACATCGGCGGCTATCACCCAGCTCAACAACCTGCTTTTCCTTTGCCAGAGGGGAAAGTGCTGATGTAACAGCATTGGCAACCCTTGTTCATTTCCAATAGATCGCTGTCATTTGGAGTCATTTAGCACCACTCACCACCAATCACCACAGATATCAATTAGTAAATTAAACCAAAAAATTAGAACAAACAAAAGATCTTTTTTTTTTGATTGTTTAGTTGAAGTTCTTATCCAGACTGACCTAAAATGAGCATGCAGGTAAAAGGTCAGCGTCGTGTACAATGGCACATTAGCCTTTGATGGACATACTGGCTAATGGGGGAATTGAACGGACGTCATTAAAGAGGAATCTAATCACTTAATCACCCTGCTACTGAAGGCCATTGCAACAAATCAGTGCACCGTTAAATCATAACGATGGTCTTCCCATTACTTTGTATTTGTAAGGTTAATCAGCCACCATAACAAGTAATATCCCACTTGCTCTCCGTTAGCGAAGGTGAACGATATCGCCATCAAACACAAGTTCTTAAATGTAGGGCAAGTAGGAAAACAAGAGCATTGACCGGGCAGCTCCAACTTGTATGAAAACACAGGCTTTGACCCACGGGCACACAAGCACACACACACACACACACACACACACACACACACCCCTTAGGGCGGGGGTCGGCAACCTGTGGCTCCACATGCAGCTCTTCAGCCCCTCTCAAAGTGACTCCCTGTAGCTTTGACAAAAATTATATGGAAGTGAAAAACAGATTTTTTTAACATTTTAATTTTCATTTATCCTTGTTGTAGGCCTAAAGTGATTCTTATGTTCTCCACATTGAATAAAAAAAGTTAATATTTTCGTCATAGCCTATGTCTACGGCTGGCGCCTTTCCCTCTATATTTTGTTGAACCTCCATACCTGTCTGGTCTCCCTCCCTACCTCAAGCTCCAAATATGGCTCCTGCTAACAGATGAGAGCCTGCAGGACAGAAAGCCCTGATATGGAGAAGATCTGCCGTGATGTTCAGAAACAGGAACCGCATTAAAGGGGTGAGAACACTGTGCTGTAATGGCACTGGAACTGCACTGAACTGGACTTTTGTTCAGTTTTGTGTTTTGTTGGTAATAGCATCCCCCAATAAAAATAACAAACAAAAAAAATTACAGTTTTCTTTATTACAGTTCTATAACTGAATAAATGCAACAAAACTTTGCATTATTGTAACGGAAATGCAAAGTTAAAGTAGCAAATAATCATAAATAGCCCACTGCAGAGTAGCCACATGTGGTAAAACTTAATGAATGCTCATTCAGACATATTAGTAATTTGAAGGGCTAATTTACTATCTTCATTATAAGGCTCAAATGTTTTGCAGCTGCATATATATATATATATATATATATATATATATATATATATATTTTTTTTTTTGCCAAAAATGGCTGTTTTGATAGTAAAGGTTGCCGAGCCCTCCCTTAGGGCGACCTATAGCATGTACGGTTGTTAACAGAATCCAGAGTTTCCCAATACAACACAACTCATATTGGTTCAGCACACGCTACCTCATAAACCTGGCTTTAAAAAGCTGTGGTTAGCAGAGTTGTGTGTGTGTGACCCCCTTTATTCACCTAAACCAGAGGGTCCCAAGCAGATTCAGCTTTCAGCTTCCAGGTCACCATTCATGCAGAATGAAACACTGCTCTGCTTCAAGCAAATTACACTCTTTCATCCATTTCTCATTCATTCATCACTCTCTCTCGCTCCCTCGCTCTCTTTGACTGTATTCTTGTTTCTCTCTGTCTCTCGCTCACTTTGTATTTCTTTCGTTCTCTCTGTCTCTCATCTATCTGTCCCCCGTCTTTCTCTTTCCCTGTTATTTGTGTGCCTCCCTCTTTCATCTCTCTCTATCCGCTGTTATCCTCTGTCTCTCTCTCAGTCCTACCTTCTTTTCGATCTTTCTCGTTCTTTCTCTTTCCTCTGTCCAAATCACTCCCTGTAACTCTGCCCGTCTCTACCAGAAGTTCTCGGTGTCTTCGTTTTCTCCTTCGAGGGTCCCTATCCTTTTCCTCTCTCTTTATGTCCAAATCCCCTTCTTTTCCTCTGCTCTTGTACTTTTCTTTATGTCGCCCTCTCTCTCTCTCTCTCTCTCTCAGCTGTCTCTTGCTCAACACTCACAGTAGCATTTTACCGACCATGACCAACACCCCCAACCATGTGCGCACATACAAACACACACAAACAAACTGTAGTTTTAATGGGACCCCTGAAAACAACAAGCAGTTGTAGCACCACCCTCCTGACAGATTCCTGCTCCACCCCTTACCTTTCTCTGCTTTCATTTGTTTGTTGCTGTTTCACCAATTTCAATCTGTTTTAATTCACTGTTGTTAATATTACTGCCATTTAGCTGGTTTCAGCCTTTGCTTGTTTTGTTTCCCCCCCCCCCCCGCTTTTTTCTCCACAGTTGTACCTCGCCAATCCCCCCGCTCTCTGAGCGGTCCCGATCGCTGCTCCACCCCCTCTGCCGATCCGGGGAGGGCTGCAGACTACCACGTCTCCTCCGATACATGTGGAGCCGCCAGCCGCTTCTTTTCACCTAACAGTGAGGCGTTTCGCCTGGGGAATGTAGCGCATGGGAGGATCACGCTATCCCCCCCCCCCCCGAACAGGTGCCCCGACTGACCAGAGGAGGCGCTGGTGTAGCGACCAGGACACATACCCACATCTGGCTTACCACCTGCAGTCATGGCCAGTTGTGTCTGTAGGGACGCCCGACCATGCCGGAGGTAATGCGGGGATTCGAACCAGCGATCCCCGCATTGGTAGGCAACGGAATAGCCTGCTATGCTACCCGGATGCCCACTGGTTTTCTTTTTATTCGTTTGCCATTTTACTTGTTTGTTTTTATTTTTTCTTTTGTTTGTTTGGAGGAGTTAATTTTATCTACCGTTTTTTTTTGTCTTTTTTCTGTTTTTGTTTCTTGACTCTATCCAGCTCATTTTTTCCTTTACTAGTTAATTTGGTATTTGCCTATTTATTTGCTCTTTGTTTATTTAATAGCTAAATGTTTTTTTTTCAGGTTTATTTTCAACTGAGTAATGATGTCATTTATTTCTCTGTCTTCTAATTCAGGTTTGTTTTTGTTTTTTTACATTGCATCTGTTTTGTATGACAAATGCTGTGCATTTGTGTTTGCTTTAGGACAGATCATTTGTACAATAACCTGATCTATCCTAATGTAAACATGTGGCTGACTAAACTGGCTGGTTAAAGAGGATGAGGCTAGACTGTGCTTGTATCTATCGGTGTGCTTCTGTCATTGAAGAGGTGATGGATGGGACTATACACTGGTCATCCTGGTGAAACAGAGACCAGAGATCGTTTTGGGGGTCAGAATTTGAATGTCCTTACAAAGCCACTGGTATAGCAATACAAATGCCAGTATAGTGGGAGAAGTGTGTGTGTGTGTGTGTGTGTGGCATCTGCTTAAATTAGTCTTGTGTTTGTCTCTGGGTATGCGTGTTGCAGAGCTGATGGCAACAACATCCCCTGCTGTGTTTTATATGCCAGAAAGAAAACACACACACACACACACACACACACACACACACACACACACACACACACACACACACACACACAGATACCACCCCAACAACTGTTACAACTGCATTTAACTGTAACAACTGTTTCACAACAGGGCTCCAACTGTACAGTGAAAGATTGAGGCTCCTCTGCAGGATTAGAAAAGAGCAACACCCCAAATGGTCTGTTAGGTGCTACCAACCGACGACATGATTTAACAGCCACAAAAAAAAGAAACAAAATTAAATAATAAATAACCCCCATTTTCTGTACCCAGGCATTGTGGTTAAGCAAGATGCAAATTCAATTCAGCCAAAAGTCATTAAGATTTTAGAAACTGAAAAAAAAGTCTTATAAAAAGATCCTTATGTCACTGCCATGCAACTACTGTGAGACTATACAGAATCTGAATTTGTGATAGTCTTGCATTCACACCCTGGACAGAAAAACATAAAACGGTTATCCTCAGACTAAAATAAATCGTAGGGCTTGACAATAGGTCACAGTACACAGCCCAGCTTAGGTAAGTCCTTCACCGTGTCCTTTCTGCCAAAAGACACCTCTCGAGCAACATCCCCTACCACATAACGCAACGTGTTTCAGACCAACAGTGTAGAAATGACAGAGGCGGCAGGATGGCAGGGAGGAAAACATGGGGGGGGGAGAGAACAAGAAAGAATAAACAAAAGAACGCGTGAAAGAATGACAGGAACAGATTAGATAGAAATAACAGACAACAAGGAAAAAGGCAAGTAAAAGAGATAGAGAAAAAGATTTAGCGTGGGGGGGGTTTGAGTGAAACCAGATAGCCTCTGCCTGTAAACCTGGCTGTGATGTGTGCCACATGACTGCAGGACTCTGTCACCAAACAGCATAAATTAGCAGCACCACCTTCAGCCGCTACCTCGTGATGATAACTCAGCGTCTGTGTAAACAGGCTGTACTGCTGGGAATTATTCCTGCTGAAAAGTTCTCATAAGCCAAGTTTCAATGTTACCCACGGCTTTTAAGCAGCCTGTTGGCTCTCTATGGCACATAGCAAGGCATCGTCTGACAGCCAGAGGCTTGCAAACATAAAGCAGCCTGGTGCACAAGATAAAAGCTGCTTGTGAATGATAATAGCTAATTTAAGTTTGCAATTGACAGGGTGGTAGACTAGTACTTTTTAAACAGACTTTCTTCAGAAATGTGTGTATATATATATATAAATGTTGTGTGTCCATGTCACATTAACCTCCGTGCAACAACATTTTTTTGCGAGGCTACCAACTATAGACATCCGGTTCATGCATCCTCTAGACTTTCGGCCATGGGGTTATTCACAGGGTTACAAAAATGAGAGTTGCTCAAAGAAATCCAAAACCAGCCGTAAAGGGTATCTCATGACATGACCCCGCTCTCCCATGAAACGTAACTCGGTCCCCGCAGGGGGACGAACCGAGCGCAGCAGGAGGATTTGAGCAACAAAGACCCTAGCCAATGAACGCGCCGTCCCTCGCGTAACAAGGCCAATCAGAGGCCCTAATTGCTACGTCACCGCGGCATCTCCTGCCAGACGGGAGGACGACACTGCTCCGCCGCGTATTCAAAGACGTTGTTTACGCACGAACGCCGCATCGTCCCGCGTCTGTCGCTGTGCAACTCGGCGTAATCTCCCCCGACTACCGCAAAGAATAGCGGAATTTGTAATGCCGGAGAATAATGTCAAGAGTTCCGTGGCTCGTGCGGTCCGCGCGCATACTTTTTGCGGCATGTTTTAGGCAATGCCGATTTAAAGACCCGCATTATAATTATAGTTAATAAACACAACCCCTAGATGTGCGTGTTGCTGCGGCAATATGGAAAACGCGCTGTCAGCAGCGGCCGCTACAAAGTTGCAAACCGCGCAAGAAACATTGTTTCAGCAGTAAGCTTACAAACGAGAGGGAGAGCCAACTTACATGGAAACAAATGGCAAACATGAAGCGGAGGGAAGGACAAAACGTTGAATTTCTCCGCTGGCTTTTGCATTTTAACGCTAATTTAGTTGATAAAGCCGGACTCGTTAAAGCCTTCGCGGACACGAAATTCGTATCAAATGGCTATAAAAACATCAGTCGGTTTGAATCTGGACACACAGAAATGTCTAACGTGGTATCTCAATTCTAAATAAGGAGAAACTAACCTTCCCGTCTAATAATATAAACCCTGTCTTGTTGCATAACAATTTAAATGGCACGCAACACTTTAAAGTGTCACCAGTTAACTCACCCGCCGTCTATCTTTCAAAATGTGTCCAGGAGGCTGTTTGCCCACGTATGAGAAGCCGTTAGACGTCGATCCGCGCTGTCTTTTAACCAAATAGGCTGCGCCGTAAAACAGTTAGCTTAACAGCTCGTTAACTGCCCCGCGTACGGTGCGTAATAACACACCGGGCCACGGATAATCCCCCCCCCACCCCCCCGATCTGAACGGCTTAGTCAAAGACAAGCGGAGACGTGAAGCTGCGTCCGTTAAAACTCACCTTCAGACGCGTGGCTGCGTTCAAGAATACGTCAAAGTGTCCTCAGCACTTGTGCTTCATGTATCCAGCGTGGGTACGAACAGAGACGCCGTTGCCGCTCGTGCTCTCCGCCGTGTGCACCTCCCAAAGTCCGTACAGGCTGCGGGGATGTGGGCTGTGCCGGAGAGACTCCTCCGCCGGGCGCGCGACCGGGAGAAGAGGTACAGACAAGTCAATATGGCTGACGACGAAATTACCGTGCGAGGCGTGGTGAACTGAGTCCTGCGCGACCCCCCCCCCCACACACACACACACCACCACCACCACCACCCCGCCTCTGCGAGAGATACTCTTCATAATCCAAACAAGAGCTCCCCACTGTGCTCTCTACTGCTTTACCTCTCGTACAGACTGTGGCCATAGCATGAGTCAAATAAATACCTGATCCCCACCAAGAAAAGTGTAAGGCAACCTCGTTTTACCCCTAAAACCTAACGAGATTTAGGAACTTGATGCTCTCCAAATTATAACAAAGCGTTTAAAAAAGTGGGGACTCCTACAATTGGAAAACTTTTTAAAAAAATAACATTCTCAAGGGATGCGTTTAGGATCGAAGTCCCTCCATACTCTGGGACATTTCCCCAGGTTTCTTTGACGAGCTTTATATTTCTGATATGAGGGAACCCTCGAAGGCTGAGTAACGTTTCTGATGGCACACCTCCAGCAGTCTTCTATGCACCCACTTCCCTTATATTGACTCAGAACAGACCGCTACAGACTGTGTATTACCGTCTCCTGTCCATCACAGCTCGTAGCTGAAGAACTTATTGAGGTAGCAGCACCGAGGTACAGTGTCCATCCCACATGCTGACTCACTGGCATGAGCTTGTCTCAACTCCAACACTGTTACAATGAGAAAACACTGCCATTGGCCACTCAACTACACATGTGCAGGCGTGCCAACATGATGAATCTCTACGAGCTCTCTGATTAAATTAAAGACTGATTACAAACTAGATTCCCTAAGGCACTCGTTGTGAGTCTCTCCATTTCACAGTTCTATCCCCGGCAAAACTTCTCAACATCTTTTGAGCAAAATTCATCCACTCAAATATGTGCGTGTGTGCGTGTTTGTTATGTTGCATTGCGGAATACACCTTTAATTATTCACTTCTCAAACTGTCCAACACCTCGAAGGTCACATGTGTGGTCCCCCATAGAAGCAGTTTTGTGTTCATGAATTACAGTATCCTTATGCCCTTCAGCAAGGCACTAAAAACCTGCTTAGTCCCCCCCCCCGCACACACACACACACTTTAAACATAAACACACGCTCTTTCACTCACTTAGCCCATATCCTCACAGTCTATAAATAAAGCAATGTCTTTTCAGTCCTCAGCTGCTGGTGACGATGGAATGCATAAAATGGGAATCTCATTATTGCACACACACGACCAAAGGCTGATGTGATACGAAACATCTAAGTTATAGTCAGGGAACCCTGGGGGCAAAAAAATGTACCGTGGGCCCCTACCATCCACAATGATTTTCTTCTGTTTTCATTGTACACGTACACAGAGTGAACACCGGCCCCTCTTAAAGCCCCTGTCATATCAGGTGATATTGTGCTTACATGGTGCATATTCTCACACAACTTTGCAGTTATTCAAATTACCACAAACCAACTGACGCATAGTGAACCCTGGGCCTTTGGAGCACCAACAGGTCGGCAATTATGGTTTGGCTATAGCTAACAGTCTATCTGTTGTGGTTGTGAAGGTGAATGGACCCTCACCATAATTTGAATTAATTTGTATTCCAAGCCCATATTCAAAGGAACTCTGGGACTATCCTGGGACTGAACTGTGCCCACCCAGTGATAGTAAGTTTGGCGTTTTAGAGCTCTTTGAAATCTACTTAGAGCCTACTGTCGCAGAGGAAACTTTACCCCATCGGGCAACACTGACACCCTGTGGCCATTTATGGACATGACATTTTGTTTTAGCAAATCCAATACAGTAGGGTAACGGGATGCAAATGTGATGCACCACGAGTTAGCTCATCCCTGCAGGAGGGCGAGGTTTCCCTAAATGCTGATATGGGATCCAATGTGTAATGTTCTCCACAACTGGACTTAATTAAGAGGGGCAACCGATCCCAGCACAGCCGTCAGAGCCAGCCATGTCTGAAGATTATCTATATTGTCTGCTTGTCAAACGCACATCCATTTAATTAAGTGCCAATTTCATCAGACAAAAGCAGAATCACTTTAATTTGCCAAATATACATTTTCACTTTCCTTCCTTTAGCAATTACTACCTTTGTCTTTCTACAGCTTTACAGCTTGAATATTTTCTTATGTAGTTCAAAGTACTCCCTCTACTATGTTAACAACAAAAAATAGAAACAGCTATTACTACTACCATTACAATTACTATAATTGCAACTACTACCACTACCACAAATACAACTACTATTACTACAACCACCGCCACTTCTACTGCTATTACTACTATTACTACCACCACCACTACAACTACCGCCACTACCACCACCACCACCACCGCCACTACTACTACCACTATAACTACTACTACTTTTGCTGTTGCTCCTTCTACAACTACTTTGTCTGTGTTCTGTACTTCATTGTTGTTATGGTTTTACATGACCAGAAGACTTGACTTAGCTGATGAATATACAGTGATTTGACTCTGACTAAATGAGATTACTTTATTAACGACTACCCGTGCTGCATACACATACACTGAATACATGGCCAGACGAATCACGAACAGAGGTACTCCACCTCCACATCATCAACTTCCGTATTAGTATCAGTGCGCAGCACTGTATACTACACCCTCCTTTCTCAACATGAAAGTTACAATTCAACATTACTATACTGAATATCTGTTTAGGACTGAACTACTCATTACTCTTATTGTCTAAGTCACACTTTTGCTTTAACATAAGAAAAAAATGAACTTGCTGCTCAAATAGTACAGATGATCTATAACTCTTCTGTGACTGTTTTGGGAATGTCAAACATGACAATGGCTAATCAGTGCATGAGAGCATAATATTATGTCTTCTCCCCGCCAAGAACAGAATATATTTCAAATAGTCTAACATTTCCAATCTCATCTTCTTGAACAATTTTTCCCCTTTGATGAGCATAGTTGGAGCGCGACTCACCACTGGCTCATCATAAAGTCTTTGTACCTCTCAGGTGGTCGAATAACTCAACTACCCCTGGTTTGAGCTGGCCTTGACGAGGACAAGAGCTCGATGTCAACACTCTCTGCTGTACCTGCGTCTGATGTTTGCTCGTCATCTGTTAAGTATGTTTCTGAATTCATCTGAGTGCTGGGTGGTGTTTCCCTCAAATTGCATCTTTTGCGTCTGTAGTGCTGTCCTGAAGATGTCATTGTCATAGGACCATGGTTCACCTCTCTGTGCAGTGACCACAGATGTACGCCAACCTTCTGCTGTCTCCATGTGAACAGTACTACCTGGGTGCAGTTCTGGAAGCCCCTTTGCTCCTCTGTTATAGTACTGCTGCTGTCTTTTCTGTAGATTTTAGAGAGTTGAGTGCACATCTTTAGGCACTGCTGGACGGAGAACTGTGCTGGAGCTCGGTAGAGTGCTTCTGAGGACTCTGCCCATGAGCATTTGTGCTGGGGAGTACTCCATGCCTGTTACAGGTGTGTTCCTCAGGGTGAGAAGTGCAAGATGGGGGTCTGCGTTTGTTTGTTGTGCTTTCTTCAGCACGGATTTCACGGTTATCACTGTTCTCTCAGCAAGTCCATTTAACTGTGCATAACCCAGACTGGAGTGAATGAGTTTTATGCCCCATGATGTTGCAAAGTTTCTCATTTCCTGACTTGCAAATGGAACATGTTCACACACTATCTATTTAGGTATTCCTATTTTAGAGAAGACCAATTTCATCTTGCTGATCACAGTGTGCGATGTCTTGTTCTTAACGTTCAGTACCTCTGGGTATTTTGAGAGGTAGTCTATTATCAAGAGAAATGACTGACCTTCTATTTCAAAGACGTCAGCCCCAAATTTGAGCCAAAGAAGCTCAGGGATGTCATGTGGGATCAGAGGCTCCTTCTGGTTTCTGGGCTGGAACTGCTGGTACGTCCCACAAGTCTCAACCATTTGTTCTATGTCTCTCGTCATTCCTGGCCAGTACCAGTGCTTTAGTCCGCTGCATCCCTTGATGAGCTATATGTAGCTTTTGTAGCATTTCTCACCGTGCTTGGGAGGATTATCCTGTCTCCAGCGAACATTATTCCTTCTCTCACAGCAACTGTATGTCTGATAGGCCAGTATAGCATCAGTCTTGAATCTGCTTGCTTCCTGTGTCAGGGACAACCATCTCTGTGTATGACTTGCAACAGCTGCAGTGTTTCATCTTTCTTTGTTTCACCCTTGAGCTGCTCTAGAGTCTCTGTACTCAAGGCATCTGTGGGCTCCAAAGCATAGACAACTTTCTCATCTATGATATCATCTGCTGACATGTGCTGTTCTTGTATGACAGCTCGTGAGAGTGTGTCTGTGATCAGTAGATCTTTACCCGGTGTGTCGGTGACATTTAAGTCCTATCGCTGCAGCTGAAGCAGCATTCTCTGCAGTCTGGAAGGAGCTGTTCCAAGTGGCTTTCTCAGGACGTTTTCCAATGGTTTGCGGTCTGACTGAACATTCACCCTCACCCCATACACATACTGGTGGAATTTTTTGACAGAGAAGACAATAGCTAAGAGCTCCTTCTCAATTTGTGCATGGTTATTTTTGGTCAGTGCCCTTGATGCATAGGCTATTGGGTGGCCCTCTTGTAAGAGACACACCCCCAGACCATCTTTAGATGCATCAACCTGTATTATGAGTTGTTTCTTTGGATCGAAGAACTTGAGCACAGGAGTAATTGTGAGGGCATGTTTCAGTTTGTTGACTGCATCATCATGTTCATGTTGCCACTGCCACACATTGTCCTTCCATAGCAGCTGTCTTAGTGGCGCTTACTGCGCTAGGTATTTTATCATGCCAATCATTCGCTGTAGTCCTGTTTTGTTAGTAGGTGGCAGCATCTCAGCAATGGCCTTAATTTTTGCTTCGTCTGCCTTAACACCCTCTGCAGTGACAATGTGGCTCATGTAGTTTACTACACTGCTCACCTTATACTGTATTTTCTCTTTGCTGACAGATTGACAGATGTACTCTTAGACCCCCCCCCCCAGTTCATTGAAACTTTAGTTAATGGTCACACCCAAGGTTTTTTTTAGGGAGTTGTTCCTTATCCGATGCGAGTCTAAGGACAGAATGTTATGTTACTGTAAAGCTCCTTGAGGCAAATTTGTAATATCGTGCTATACAAATAAAATTGACTTGTTGAATTTCACGTTGGCCTCTTTCTCTCTGGCCATCACCTTCTGTATTATCTTATCATGTTCTTTCTCTGTAGATGCAGCAATAATCATGTCATCAGCTATGATGTGAACTCCTCGGATGTCTCCGAACTTTTCACAGTTGCGTTGCTGGAAGACTTCACTCACTGACTTTATTCCAAATAGTAGGCGTTTGAACCGATATCTCCCCCATGGTGTGTTAAATGTGCACAGTAGTGATGACTCCTTGTCTAGCTTTACTTGCCAGTAGCCATCCTTTTCGTCGAGCACTGTGAATATTTTCCTATCAGCAAGTTTGCGCAAAACTTCATCAGTTGCAGGGTAATGCTGCCTTAGTACTGTTTTGTTCAAATTACTGAGGTCCAAGCAAACCCGTAACTTATTTTTGTCCTTATTTTCAGTGACTACAATGCTATTCACCCATTGTGTTGGTTCAGTTACCTGTGCAATCACATCAGCTTGTAACAGATCGTTCAGAGTGGCTTTGAGTCTGTCCATTACTGCCAGTGGTATTTTTCTGCAGCCATATATGACTGGTGTAGCCTTGGAATCCATGTGGATGTGATACTCTCCAGAGAACTCCTCCCCCAGACCTTCAAAGACAGTTGGGTGCTGAGCTATCAGCTGCTCTTTTGTTGTTGGATGTTTCACGTTCAGTGTGTCAATACTAGATGCAAGTCTTCACACAGCTCCCTCCCTAGGATGGGTATGGAGGAGTGCTTGGATACATAAACTGGTAGAGTTGCTTGAGCCTTGGGTGTGGAGCGCTTGAGATTGAGTTTCCCTTCTGGCCTCAATCTCATCCTTCCATGTGCCACCAGCACTGTTCTTGTGGGCTGTAGTAGTAGGTGTGCTCTCCATTCACGCCTAGCCTTCCTTTTCATGGACTTAAGCATCCTCAGTGGCAGGACATTGGCCTCTGCGCCCATGTCCAACTTGAACTTGACAGACATATTGCCTACATTTACCTCAGAGTACCAAAATTTGTCAACTTTAGGGTCTAGCTGATTAATGTTCACTGTTCCAGTAAACAGGGCATCTATTTCAGAATTCACTTCATGTACTGTCTTTCCATACTGTGCTTTGCCTGACATGTACATCTTTGCATAGTGGTTCTGCTTTCCACACTTACAGCAGGATGCACCATATGCTGGACATTGCCTTGACTTGTGCGATTTCCATATTTCCTGCATGTGCTCCCTTGTCCCTTATGTATTGAACTGACTGTTTTTGTCCTTTATTCCATGGTTGACTGTCCTTTTGTTTTCTGTTTTAATGCACTGCATATACAGCTCTCTCCTGGAACGCTGCAACCATTACCTGTATTTGTGCTTTAGCAGTCTCAGCAGCACGACATGTGTCTATGGCCTTTTCTAATGTAAGATTTGGTTCTCTTAAAAGTCTCTCTTTCAGGCACTGGTCACTCATACTGAACACAATCTTGTCTCTGATCGTGTCATTTTCCGAGACACCAAATTCACAGTCTTTTACTCTTTTGCCTGAGCTCTGTCCCATGTTTCTCTATCGTGATAAATTCTGACATAGGGTGCCCCAAAAACTGATGTCTTTCAAACACTGTTTTTCTTCGAGTGACAATAGTCTCTGAAAGCTGCTAGAATTTCTTCTGTAGTATATGGGTTTGAACATATACACGAAGTAATACGGTGGTGAGCCTATACTATAGGTAATACGACGAGAGGCCAGTAGATGCGCTCTCAGGCGGACGTACGTATGGAGAACTGAAGTCGGTTAGGGCACGCATGCACGAGTGGTGTTCTTTGTTCCTGAATAAAGTTCATAAAAAGGACTACCCACCAGTCTCCTCATCAGTATAAACCACAATATGGTGTCAGAAGTGGCGGCATTTGACGTTTAATCGCCGAAGAAGACGAGAGACCAAGAGGAGAAGAGAATGGTGAGCTTGTTGCAGAGTTCCAGTGACTAAACGTAAGCATGTTAGGTCCGATGGCGCTAAAGTCAATAGTGTTTGGGGTTACGGTAACACAGAAAAGAAAACAAAATGGAACAATTTAAGTCACTTTCTCCATTGGTATTAATAGGCAACATATTGTCAACTTCTTAAAATAATGGCCTAAGTCATATTTTCAAGTTGTTCAAAAAACAGAATAAACAGAAAAACTTGAAAATATGACGTGGGCCATTTTTTTAAGGTGATGATATGTGAAAACTGGCGCAGGTGGGAGCACAGACATAGGTTGTACATGACGGCAACAGAAATGTCGAAAAAGGAAAATAAGGTGCAAGTGGCAATATTACTGCACATGCTAGGCAAAGAATGGCTTGAGGTGTACAACACACAATATAGCCAGGGCCAAGCCTGAAGACGTGCAGGTGGACCACATATTGCAGGCTTTCAGAGATTACTGTACGCCAAAGAAAAACGTGGTATTTGAGAGGCACCAGTTTTGGATGTATAAAATGCAAGAACTGATGCACATTGACAAATTTGTCACAAAGCTAAAACACAGGAGGAAAAACTGTGAGTTCAGTATAACCAAAAATGACATGCTGAGAGACAAAATCATTTTCAGTGTTACAGATAAGTATCTGAAAGAGAAACTGCTGAGAGGACGTAACCTGACTTCAACTAAAGCCATTGATATTTGCAGGGCATCAGAGATAGCCAAGGAGCAAATCAGCATAATGGTGTGCGCAAAGAAGGAAAATGAGGTGCATGCAATAACGGAGGCAACAATACCAATAAGGCAAAATAAAGCTAATGCCAACAAAACAGCGTTCAGTGCTCATCATAAAAAGGAGAAATATGTCAACCAAACAAAAGTATGCAACAGATGCGGAAAGACACATGGCCCAAAAGCATGTCCAGAAAATGGAATGAAGTGCAGAGCTTATGGGAAGGGCAATCACTTTGCCAAGATGTGCAGAATGAAAGGAGTGCAAGTGCAGACAGTGGATTCACTATTTGTGGGCAGTCTGGAGTACACCCAGGTAAATGCACTGAGTAAAGCTAGTGATATGCCGTGGCGAGCTACTTTGTCAATTACAGGAGTGCCCATCATCTTTAAACTAGACACGGGTGCTGACGCTAGTGTTCTCCCTCTAGAACAGTTCAGAAAACTCCCAGGCAAAGTACGCCTGAGGCCCACAAACACAGTATTAAGAGCCTATGGAGGTAACCAGATTAAGCCAGCCGGTTGCACCTACCTGAAATGCAGTACTGAATGAACAGAGTCCAAGCTCCAGTTCTATATCATTAAGCAATCAGCATCTCCAATTCTTGGAAGAACAGCATGTGAGGAGTTGAACTTGGTCAGACGTGTTGATGAAATCAAGGAGAGCTCACCTGCAAACCAAAAGAGCTGGTGAGGCAGTATCCAGAGGTGTTCCAGGGGCTTGGGAGATCCCTGGTGAGCATCATATTCACATTGACCCCCCGTGATCCATGGCTGCAGAAAAATCCCGTTTGCCATCATGGACAAACTGAAAAAGACAGAGTCAGCTGGAAAAAGCTGATGTCATCACTCCAGTAACAGAACCGACACAGTGGGTAAACACCGCTCTAGAATCTTTGGTTTTAGGCAACAGCAGACTGGCCGTCCTTTACGTCAATCAAAAGGCAAATGCCAAATGGAGGACAGATGATAGGCTAATGTCTTGGAAAAAAAAAAGTTTTTTCGAATGTCATGGAGATCTACCAGCACTGCCTTCGCGATCTACTGGTCGATCGCGATCGACGTAGTGGGCACCCCTGCTGTAGGCCATCTCGTCATTGTTGGTGATACGACCAATGACTGTGGTGTCATCTGCAAACTTAACTATAACATTTGAAGGGTGAGTTGGCAGGCAGTCGTAGGTAAAGAGGGAGAAAAGCGGGGGCTCAGAACACAGCCTTGAGGGGCACCTTTGTTGAGGGTCAGGGTGGAGGAGGTGTGGTCACCTAACTTAACAGACTAAGGTCTGTTGGTCAGGAGGTCCAGGATCCAGTTACAGAGGGAGGGGTTGAGGCCAAGGGAGAGGAGTTTGGTGGTTAGTTTGGCGGGGATGATAGTGTTGAAGGCAGAGCTGTAATCTATAAACAGCATCCGGATGTATGTGTTGTTAAGTTCAAGGTGGGTCAGAGCAACGTGCAGGGCAGTGGCAATGTCATCCTCAGTAGACCTTTTGGGACAGTAGGCGAACTGATGTGGGTCGAATGTGGGGGGGGTAATGTTTTTGATGTGAGCCAGAACCAGTCTCTCAAAGCACTTCATGGCAATGGGGGTGAGTGCTATGTGTCGGTAGTCATTCAGACATGTGGATGTTAGTTTCTTGGAGACAGGAATGATGGAGGTGGTCTTAAAGCATGCCGGGACTTTAGATTGGGACAGTGAGAGGTTAAATACAGATGTGAAGACCTCAGCCAGCTGGTCGGCACATTCCCGGTAGACCCAACCCAGTATGCCGTCTGGTCCGGCAGCCTTCCATGTGTTCACTCTGCACAGTGATTCTCTGACCTCTGCGACTGATAGAGTGAGCACCTGGTTTTCTGGGTGGCTGGGGATTTTTGTGGCTGGGTTAGTATTGTCCTTGTCGAAGCGGGCATAGAAATGATTTAGCTTGTCTGGCAGGGAGGCATCATGGACAGTGGGGCCGCGATTAGAGCTTTTGTAGTCTGTGATAGACTGAATGCCTTGCCACATTCGCCGGGGGATCAGAGTTATTGTGAAAGTGGTCCTCTATTCGTAGGGAATACTTATGTTTGGCTGTTCTGATGACCTTTTTGAGGTTGGATCTGGCTGCGCTGTAGGCCTCACAGTTACCTGACTTGAACGCTGCATCCTGGACTTTCAGCAGCTGCCGGACCTCACTGGTCACCCAGGGTTTCTGGTTTGGAAAGGTGTGGACTGATTTTTTTGTTGTGACACTCTCAGTCTAAAAGTTAATGTAGGCTAGTATGGCAGATGTCTGTTCATTAATGTCTATATGGGAGCCATGGATAGCTGAATGTGCAAAAATACTCCAGTCTGTGTTTTTGAGCTAAAAGGCAAAGCTTTCCTCCTCACAGTAGATTATTTCTCAAAATGTCCTGAGGTCCAACAAATGCGTGACAAAACAGCACGCACAGTAATAGTGACCACATGCCTTTCGCTAGTGCTGAGATGAGTCAATTTGCAAGTGAATGGGGCATAACATGGACATTCTCAAGCCCAGGCTATCCACAGTCTAACGGGATGGCAGAACGCACAATAAAGACCATTAAACTCGTGCTGAAGAAGGCGGAGCAGACTAAGACCGACGCCCACCTGGCTCTGTTGACTTTAAGGAACACTCCTGTGACTGGACTTGGGCTCTCTCCTGCAGAAATGCTGATGGGTCAGGTCCTAAGAAGCACATTGCCAGTAGCCAGTGCTGTGCTCAAACCCGAGGCATCCGACAAGAGCCAAGCAGAGGCTACTTAAACTGCAACAAAGACAAGGAGAGTACTACAGCCAACATGCAAGACCTCTCTCTGTGCTCGAACCAGGAATGGACCAGAACCAGAAGAGACAGAAGCCGAGGTCATATAATGTTGTGACAGCTGCAGGACTAAGGTACAGGAGGAATAGGAGGCACTTGAGAACAATCCGGAATGACACACATACTGAAATAGAGGACGGTAATGTCAATGTCACTGAGCAGCCACCTCCAAGCGAGCCTGTAGAATCACATGTACATGACACGTCAAGAAATGTGGAACAACCAGTCAACTGTTCAGATGCACAGGTCCAACACACCAGAAGTGGCAGACTGGTAAAGCAGCCTACCAAATTCAGTGATTTTCAAATGGGCTAACAGTAAAAGTTATGCTCCTATGGAGGGTCATGTGCTAGAAACCTCTGACCCCAGCGACAGTGTACAAAGACTGGGTACAAAGAGTGTACAGTTCTTTAAAAATATCTCAACAGTTTTACGACAAAGTACGACTTTCTTGATCTTACAATTTATGTTTTAAATTCATTAACAACATATTTGGATTTCATGTCGCAACTCAAACGGGACCAAAAGATAATATTCCTCTCCTCATTCACTGCAATTCATATTTTTTACAATCTAAAGTCCCATGAGGGTCCACCGGAAGGGGCGTGACTTCGGCACTCTTATTTATAACCATTATGGTACATATCATAGACTGAATAATGAATAGGAAAAATACTTTAAATAATAATGGCAATAATGTTTGCAGCACTATTATTAACTCAGTTCTACACTATACCTGCATACTGTTCAAGTCCTGTGGATTCCAGGGAAGGGTGGAGTCTAGATCCTCATCTTCACCATAAACGGGTCCAAACTGTACTTCAAAGTCTTCAAGAGATGCTTGGATGGCAAGGGCAAGAGGGGGATCCGACTCGCCACTTGACAAGTGGTCTGCGTCTTCATTTAACACAGACAATAAAGACTCAGATTCATGCCTGCTTGTTGACTGGCAAGTATGATTGACATCATCATCAGAAGATGGTGGATGCAGGACCTCTGTGTTACTCATCTCAGGAGGGGCTAGTCTTGGTTGCCTGCTTGGTTCTCCTCTCTGTTCATAATTAAATCATAAAAAACAAACAAGAAAAACAATTACCTTTGCATCATCTCATCATGTGTACTATCACATACAGTACATGGGAATAAAACACCTTACACCCGAGCAGATATTTTTTGTATATGCACATTGAGTTAATGCGTCATTGAGCTTGAACTTTTAACCCTCTTCCATCATTTTAGCTGCAGTTTAAATTTAATATGGATTTACCATTGTTGGAACAAAATCACGTTTTATTAAAAAGTTAAATCTGTGATACACAATGTCATAGTCCACATTCCTTTGCAGACTGTGTGCTGCATTGCTGTACAGTACATTGGATTGCAAGCCATGTGGTTTCTACTGCAAGTTGCGGTGATTAGTTCAAATGCGGTGTATATTGTATGTCACAGACAGGGTCTGTAAAAATGCAGTAATTTCTATTGGAGCTTACTTTTTCATGGTTTTCTTGCAATGAGCAACCTGGTGCTGGATCTGAATCAGAGGATCTCTCTGGATGATCCACTTGATGATCAGTTCCAGTCTTCCAGTGATAACGTCTCCTGGTTCTGTTCCTCAAGGATCGTCTCTGCATAGTCCTAGTCTATAAAGAAATCAGCAGATCGGCAAATTATGCAAAACAACTCTTTCTGAACTTATTGTAATTGAACATATACATAAGTGGGGAGAGAAGTGGAGCAAATATTTATAAATGTGCTACTCTTTGAAAACAATACAAATGAATTAAATGCATTCCTTTTTACAACATAGGATGTACTCATTGCAGATGAGACAGGTTTGATAGACATTATTCACACCAAAAATAAAGGAAGTGATTAATTCTAGTTATTGAATTTTTTGTGGAGAAAGACAGATAAACAACATATGCTGTCATACGGCTGCAATACTGAGAATGTAAAAACTTGCTTTCTGATGGCTGGGTTATACTCAGAGCATCTGCATTGGCACATTGATCAAAACATGGAGGAAAATCTTTCAACAGTTAATTTGTTCTCACAGGGTTCCATTCAAACAGTTGACTGTAGTTCATTTATGGTAACTCAGATGATTTAAATGCTAAAAGGTAATGGAAAAATGCTAATCAATAAACTAGGACACTCAGATGCAACTAAAAGGCAGCTAAATCAGGGACACAATCCTAACTGTAAAGAATGTCCACACTTATTCAAATAATGCACCTGAGGGTTAAGCATAAGGAACCGCAACTCAGCAGGCCACAGCTCACCCAAAGAGACTGAAGCAGACACTACAGCTGTGTTCCAAACCGTCCATTATCACGGATATAGTGCACTATATGACATACACTTGAATGATTTCAAACACAGCTATCATCGGGCCTTTCAATCAGTCCAAGTGTGGCTGCTGATTAGGTTAGGTGTGCCTTATCGATAGCAGGCTTGGTCCCATCCACCCAGGTCTGAGCAGGAGGGATGATTTTCTACAAAGAGTTTTTGGGCCGGATCCACAAAAAATAGATTGCACATGAACTGTGCAGCATTTACACTCACAATCTGCCCTGCTTAATGTCATATGGTCCACACCATTCCAAAAGACTTTGCATAATAATATGCTGGTGCAAACACGATCTCGTTAGTCTGTTGCTATGATGTCTGTGCCGTTTTAAAACACACACACTCATACAGCTGATTTGATCATCTATTGATTTAGCTTTTTCACTCAATAAAACAGTTAGGCTAAATGAGACTTTCTCCTTGTACACACATTCAACCCTTTATAATTTCAGCTTCTACACATTTTCTTGCCAAAAGAGAGAGCAATAGCTGCCCTGTTATTTTGTGAATTGGCTCTTTGTGTTTATTTCATGGCCTACTTATGTGTTAAGCCTATGACATACCTGTAAGTATAAATGCGTGAACTATAGTGTCAATTTTCATAATGTCTGCATATCCTACATTAACGTGGGGATACTACCAACAGTGTTAATTCTGCTCGTGAATAGAAGTAAGCTAGGCTATAGGCTACTGACAGTTGTTCTATGCAACCATGAAGGCAAAACTAGATTGATTCAGTGATACAATAACACACCTACACATAAACAGAGACGACATAAATCATAGACTACAAGTTTCACGTTACAAGCGAACATTTGTCATCTGTTCTGTTTAGGTATGTGTCTCCTGATTTCAACGACAATGTTTTGATAACACAAATGTGACAGAAGATAAGTTACCTTCTTCATTGGCCCCTTGTCTGTTTGCTCGAAGTCCGATGACGTGTCAGAAAGCATCACTGGGACGTCTTTAGCCTGGGAGCTCGTGTAGACGCGCAGCATTCGTAGTTTACTCTGCTCGTACAGCTCGCTCACCGTGACGTCATGGGATACTGTGTTCTGCCTAAAATCACCAATATCTAACGGGAAGTCTTCCACCGGTCCTTTGGATGAATGTCCATTTGGAAAAAACAAGTATTTGCCAGTCTCCAGTAGTTCACCCACAGTTACTGTTTTCTGGACAGACAGGTGTCGTGTGCCACCTCCATTTCTTGTTCTGACCTGATGATAAGTGCCGTTATCAAAGTGGAGCCATCCCATTTCAACTCGTCGTGTGTCTTTCGTTGCGTTGTTATTCCCAGCACCAGGGCCTGCTGCTGCTGTGTCGACAGGGGTTTTCTGTTGTGCCCCCAGTAGTCTGTCTCTTACTTTCTGCATGAGAGCGGACTTCACTGACCTGGCAGCTCCTGACGTTTCGTTTGTCAGTTATTTGCCGACAAAATGCTCGGAGTGCAAGTCAGTCCCCATATCTTACGATATACTGTCCTAATTCCTCATCAGTCATAACGTTACTAATGTCGATCTGTAAGAAGCAGGGAAAATGTCAAGACATGTTTTTAAAAAGGAAATTAAAAACCCCAGGGCCAGAAACCAGCGAAACTAGACTAGGATTAAAACATTAAACGTTAGCCCATCCACAAAGCATGCAATGAGATAACGGCGACACCATTAAGCCTACCTTATCATCTTTTAGTTGGTTGATGATGCTATCAGGTATATTTCGGGTTTTCGGAAAAGACAATAAATCCACTTCTGCTGCCATTCTTTCAGCTGAGCCAAGGCTAGGTTGTAATGCGCCATAGGAAGTACTATCTCGTGCGCACCAGTTAGTATCTCGTGAGCACGATAGTTAACAAAAAAAAATTTCGCCCATGACCCCTTAGGGGCTCCGTAAATTCGAGATTAATACAGTTAAACATGTTAAATCTACATTTAGTGCACTGGATGAGAGTAATATACACTACTAACCTGTTTTAGACAGATAAAAGTAGAGAGACAGGAGACGTTAGTATTTGCGTCAATCAGGCTGTTCTCTTGTCTGAAGAACGGAAGCCTGGCTGGCCCAACCTCACGAACTAGCGCTCCCGTTTACTCAGAGCTCCCCCTTGTGGCAAACGTAGGAAGAATAGTTTCAGTTATACAGTGAGTCTGGTGCACACAAACAAAACACATCACTAATTTTAAACACAACATGTGACCATACATTTGTGTGTGTCACACCACCGTGCCCCCCTCCGGAACCCACTTTGGAAAAATAACAAACCATCGTGACCCAAATTCACATTAGACCTGATCTATAAATCGAAAGAAGAGCAAATTTGTGCAAAAATGAACTTCCCTGAGCATTTTTACTGACATCTCCGCATCACCTTATAATACTGGCATACCAGCCATTTCGAAGAGATATACGTTTGATAAATCACAACGTGTTATTGAAAACATTCATATGTATAAACAAGACAAATTAAGCTCATTTAGGCAGAGTTAACAGGCTCTTGTTTATTTCCTCTCATCATCAGTAAAACAAACCGAATGTACACTAGCCTTTCATATCAGATTAAATGTTACAAGTACAATTATCAGAACGATACGAAAATCTGTTATCTCTCTTATTAATTATTTTGGCGGAAGCCGTGTGGTAGAAATACCAACGCCATCTCTCGTGTGGCTCAAAGGTGTACTTCAGATATAAATCTTAAAAGGCTATGGAAGAAATTCTGCATATTTATTAAGTGACCTAAACAACTTTTCTCTGGGAATGACTGAATTAGTTTGTGCTTCTGTTGCACAATTGGACCTGTTATCTAAATATTTACTCAAGGTTAAAAAAAATGGAAAAGAAATAGAAAAGAGCAAAAGGAAACTGTGGAAGTTCGATAGTAGACCCAATGACACCCCACTGGTTTATTGATTCTGTGTGCAAACAGTGAGGTAATTATGTTTTAAAGGAACCCAATGGCTCTAATATGGCTAGTGAAAACCAATGAGGAAACATCGATTCTTTGTATACTTATGATTATTTTTCAACAATTTTTTTTGTTATTTCTAAATGGAAGATTTATTTTGGATGTCAGATTAATGCATCACGGGGGATCCCTAAATTGATTGCAACAAAAAAAAGGGGGGGGGACTCCTACAACAGCCGCCAGTGTAGGACAACTACCAGACTTGTCAAGTCAATTTCATTTGTATAGCCCCTTATCACAAATTCCAATTTTGTCTCAGGGGCTTTTACAGCAATAGCAATACGACATCCTGCCCTTCGACCTTCGCATCGGATAAGGAACAACTCCTTAACAAAAAAAAAAGCAGGGAGAAAAATATAGGAAGAAACCTCAGGGACAGCAACAGAGGAGGGATCTCGCTCCCAAGATGGACAATGTGCAACGGATGTTGTTTTTATACAATTTATAGAATACAGCATTTAAAGAGGATAACAGCATTATAATGGAATTATAAGATACATGCAGAATATGATGAGGAGGACGCCAAGCAGAGTCCAGACCACACCGGAACAGCCCAGGACCTGAGCCACACGACCACCATCATCATGGAGACCTGGGATGAGGACAGACTACACGTCACACAGGGGAGACTCACATCACACCATTCACATACGTACATTGGAGAAGAGAAAGGAGAAGACATAATTCAGAGAGAGAGAAAAGACATGCAAGAGAAGAGAACAGTTTGCAATAGTCAATAATCCATACTCTCTCATCGGCAGAACAGTGCTTGGTAAATTCACTGAGACAGAAGCCGACCCAACATGCAGTACAGGTTGTGAAGTACTCAATTTAAAGGCAGCTAATTGTAGACTGAATAAGGATTATAGTCCTTGTCTAATCTATCTCTGGGCTCTAGAAAAACCCCATATAAACGGATTTTAACATCTGAGTGAAATTGGATAGTGAAAATGGTTTAAAGCCAAGACAGACACAAGCTTCTTTGTGTATGGCAGTCTTTGGACTAATGCCCAAAACAAACAACAACAAAAAGCCACAGGCCTTTTTTGGTCTGTGTCCCCACGTTCAGAGTACTACTGTTAAATTTATATGAGCCTGCCCACAGTCACAATATTTTAAACAGTTATTATGGGAGCTGTTCCACTACTGGTATGATTGTAGTACAATGGATAAATGACTGAAGATGTTCTAATACTGGAAACCAGACAGGTGAGATGATGCTTTTAAACACTGCTGATGCGTCTTTGAGCACTGACCCAGAGGCCAATTTAAACAACCTGCCAACTCTTTAGTCTGATGGCAGATTTTTGGGAGGCATGCCAATATGGCACGTCAGTTCCTTTTATTTTAAACAAACAAATCATCAAACACACAGGCAGACAGACAGACAGATAGACAGATAGACAGATAGATAGATAGATAGATAGATAGATAGATAGATAGATAGATAGATAGATAGATAGATAGATAGATAGATAGATAGATAGACAGACGGTAGTGCCCCCAAGATGTGGCCAGGGGTGGCCACAGCCACCCTGATAATATCCCTGGCCCCCCTGCTAGCCCCCCCCAGCCACGAGTCACATATGCAGAATATGCTTCTGATTGTGCATAATATGCTTCTATCTGATATTTTACATTAGGTGCTGTTCATTTAAATCAATAATGTATTTTTTTCATAATAATTCATATCAAAGAAAATAACAAATGCACAGCCAGGCAGCCAGCCGCTTTGATTGTCTGTCAGTGCGTCACACATATACAATATAACAATGAATTGTCTAATACGTTACAATATATAGACACATAACACATTAAAACAGAATTGTTGTGGAACTGAAAATGTTAACTGTACCAGTATTAGTCTATGCACATCAGATATTTAGTAACATTAACTGTAAAAAACAAAACAAAACAAAAACAAGAAACCAAAGTATTTCAGTGTGCGATTCCTTAACTCTCATATTGACAGTTTTCAACTAGCCTATTCAGTATACTACAACAGCATAATAGAATTCCTGAAATTCAGTCATGGCTTTTGGTTTTGGTTTTGGTGTGCCACCCCAAGATTTTCAGTGGCCCCATTTGGCCACCCCTATGAAACATTTCTGGGGACGCCCCTGTAGATATATAGCGATGGTTCAATCCCCAATAGCAAGGCAGTTTGATGCGCCAATTAGCGGTTTTGGTGGGCGTCGGTACCATTTATGCTTAAAAAGACGCTTCGAACGTGTTTCTGCCTTTTAGAGTTTGCACAATTAAGAATTCACGTATTCAGTCTTTTTTTTCCGCTAAAAACTTTCTCCCCAAACAGTGGGCCTGTAGAGGGCCAGACAGTAACACAACTAAACCTTGCTTCTGGGCAAAATGGTCAAAGATAATGGTGCCGTACACTTGTGGGAAGATGGCGGCGCGAACTCGCGTTTGCGGCGGCCTCACTCAGTGCCGACTATGCTGTGTCTTTGTCCACGTCTAAGTTTGTCTTCGTGTGAAGTTTTTTATTTTGTTCGTCGATATTTTTTTCTTTTTCTTTTAATGGCTAGTAGAGCTGGCGTTGGATCGACACGGCCCCTGCCTGGAGCTGTGCCCGGGTAGGAAACGCCGAGGGCAGTCTGGCAGGAAGCGGAAGCGGAGCAGGCTAAGCTAACTGCTAGCCCATGCAGACTGGCAGTTGCGACAGTCATCCTAGCTGGAGTTTGTTCTCTGGACAGAGGAGGTTTTTTGGACTGCGTTGCGCTGAGCGGACCGTGTTGTTATCTGATTGTGTTTTTGTTGCTTTGTACTCTGTTTTTGTATGTTTTTGGTGGCGTCGTTGTTGGGAAATTTTGGATTTTTTGGAAAATGTATTGATTGATTTTTTTGCATTGCTGTCGGCTGGTAGAAACGAAATTTCGTTTCTTTGTGTATGCAAGTGCATGTAAGAAATTACTAAATAAATTGTTCCTGATTCCTCTTTGTGTAAAAGTCAGTAGTCCCGTGCATGAAGCGGGTCGGTCCGTGAGAGACTCTCGCTGTTAACTAGAGTGAATAGAAACCTGCCGTCAGTAGATTTGACCGCGGCGGCCCTGAGTAACCCTCTGCCCCCGTTTGCTCTGTGGATTCGACAGCCCTGTTGCGCAACTCAAGAGGGAGGGAAATGACACGGAGCCGCGGTGTTCTGCGTCATAACGCATCTAGGAATCTCGTCTTCCACACCGTTATTAATAGACTTACGTACACTTTTCTGCAGGTAGGCTGTCTTGTTAATACCATGTGGACAGTATCTGTAGCCAGGAGGCTGTTGAGATTTAACCCGCGTTTATCCAACGGACGCGCCGCCACCGCCGCGCCCGGGGACTTTACGTGCAACATGGTCGGAAGCAAAGTTCTCTTCAGCAGCTGTGCTCGACCTTTAAGGTATGAAGCCATGTAAGCCAGTGTTGCAATAATGACTTGATAACACCTGTTTGTGCGGCTAATAGATATCGTGTCGGAGGACAGTATCGGGCCCTATTAGGACGCAGTAACGCTGCAGTGTACGCCTGTTCTCCTTGTATTTATCCATTTCCTTCAGTTTGATTTCAGAGGCACGCTTGATAAACATTTCTGTATGCCGGGTTTTGATAATTTCAATTACAGTCCCCGGGCAGTACAAATACAGAGAACTCACGTCAGTCACAAGAGATACAAACAAAAAGACACCAGTGTTGCACACTAGATTAAACAGCACCCGTTGGGCTGTTGAAGTGATGTACACAGCCTAGACTCGCGCTTCACGTGCAGGGTTCACTCATTAGTTTCAATGGAGCTGGACAGCGGTGTCACATAACGAGGTGCGCCCACATCTCTCCTGCTGTCTTCTGATGAAACGGGCTGAAGTAGCCCAGGCAGGCTAGAAGAAGTTCACGGATATCCCCATTTTAATGGCATTTTGTCGCAGTTACAAGGACAAGCTGTGGGAGAAACCTTTCCGGAATCTGAATTGACAAGTTTGCGATCTAAATTAAAGGCTCATAAAGTCCAATTGAGTGTTCGTTCTTATTTTTACCGTATTACCTGGATGACTGAAATGAATCTACACAGACATAATCATACGACCAGTGATCACTGTACAGTCTGGGATTGATTGTTTTACATTTATAAAGTAGCCTGTAATAGTTTTGCATTCATAAAGTGGCCTATCTGCTAACAGTACGAATGTTTAATTAGCTTTCCCTAGCCACTTCTTTTAAAGTAAAAGCTGGATCTCTCAGATTGGGCCCTGTCCGGTGTGACTTCCGGTGGTCTTTTCTTTATGGACTTGTCACTGCAATTATTTACAGTGGTAAACAGTGTGACAGCCAAGTCTTTCAGGACCAAGGCTGACATTTTTACATTTGAACCGGCCAAAACCGAGGGGCATTAGTGGTGGTGGTGGTGGTGGTGGTGTGTGTGTGTGTGTGTGTGTGTGTGTGTGTGTGTGTGTGTGTGTGTGTGTGTGTGTGTGTGTGTGTGTGTGTGTGTGTGTGTGTGTGTGCTTTTGTCTGTGCATGAAGTAAAAAGAAGAAGAAGAAAAAAAACAATCCTTTTGACTATCCCATTTCATTAGCCAGCTCACAGATCAAGGCTGACATTGAGACTGGTTTCACACTAATCTCTCAAGGTGATGGTTGGTGTGAGTCTCCCAGGGTCTTATCTTATTGGACGTAATATCAGAGCAAAGGTCACTGTCACGTTCAGATTAAGCAACTCTAGAGTTGGGGGGGGTCACAGAACTCCACTTTGTTGCCTTATTATCAAATGTCTAACCAGGCCAAGAACACAGCATGAAGAGGAACTCAAAAAATGCAAATAAAAACATGCAACAATGCAGAAAGGCAAACTACAATAAAAGTCACACAGATAAGAGAACAAAGTAGATCTGACAGCATTAATAATACGTAATAAAATTAAAAGGATTGCAGTAATTAAAAAGATTTTTTTTTAAATTCATTTACACATATTCTGTGAGACCGACCAGAGACCACAGAACAATATGAGAATATGTGACATATTTTCATTAATTTGTCCTATTTTTTTGCACATAAGATTTATTTTTGAGGTTTATATTGTATCATGTGTTGAATATACAGCATAAATAAAAGATTTGTTGCAATATACTAAATTTCTATTAAAGCGGTGTCATTGATCCATTTAGAAATCACCATTTTGACAACGTGAAACGTTGCCTCACCAATTCAGTGGTTATGCTTTCAAATGGCCACACGGGGGCAGAAAAGTACCACTAATATTTGTATACTGGCTGCCTCGTTCCTCGTGTTGCATGCGATACATTATTGACCATTACAGAAAAGGTATAATTTTGTCTGAGCCCATTTGCCATTAAACGTGTCAAACTAACAATTATCAATAGATATTCTCACCTGGATACCTATCACCTTGGCCATTTAACATTTATATCAAAACAATGACGAATAGATATTACATTTCATTTGTGCACGAACGTGGCATTCTTTGCCATCGATTTAATGAGGGTTTGGAGTCAGCAGAGGTTTGTCTTGTTTGACAGACATGTTGGCAAGTTACTTGGAAAGTGTTGCGAGATAAGTGACCAGTTGCTTCACTACACTGAGGCAAATGTAGCAAACGAAGCTACAGCAACATGGCGAAAGTAGCACACTAAACCCAAGTTGTCATTTTTTTATTACACTGAACCAACCTCATTTCAAGTCAATGCAATATCAGTGATCAATAAAACTGCCTGACAAACATGTTCAGTTCAGTTCAATTGTTTATTAAACAATAAGCTGTGCGAACGAACGGGGGGGGGGACAACATATGTGCCACATAATAACAAAAAGCAGGTGTCGAGTGTGTTTGTTCATCTATGTGTGCGCGCGCCTGTGTTTGCATGGGTATGCTTAATTTACGGTTGGGCACATTTGCAGGACAAACTGTCAGTCAACTCAAAACTCAACTCAACCCAAACCACAGTAGCAAAAGAGTAAAGACGTGAACCAAACAGTAACGACATGGCACAAAAAAAGTCCCCTAAATAACATTTGGCGCGTGTGTGTGTGTGTGTAGGGGGGGGGGGCGTATTCCCCTGAACCAGACAAGGCGCAGCATCACGTGACGTCACCCATCATACGGAAGCGCTTGTGCCGGGCTGTACATGGCGTCGCTCGCTGGTCCTCGGCAGCTCTATTTCAGACCGCAGCAGAAAGCTCCGCTGTTAGAAATGTTTGGGAACATGTAGGTTGTGTGGACGCTGTCGCACTACTTGATCAGTAAAAGACCCTCGCTACTGAAATGCTGTTTGATTTAGAAAACAGCAACGCTACCGAGAAATGTAACGTCGTCACTGCCCAACACTGCACGTCAACATTGCGAACTGTTTCTTCACAAGGCTTTCCATCTGCAGCAGCATGTTTGTTGTGTTTACAGCTCACAATACACTATGTGTTTTCTCAAGGTGCTGGTTTGACATTGTTGATAATGGAATCTCAGCTTGGTTTGGCAACCTATCAAGTTAAATTAAAATGACATAAACAGGCTGGTCCACACGGCAATGAACGTGATGGGGGTGAGGGAGCATCCTTACCTCCCTCCAAATGCTCTCTGAGAAGACAATAACTAAACAGGCTAGGAAAATGATGGCTGACCCCTCTCATGTCCTGTACTCAGAATACGAACCGCTCCCATCAGGCAGACACTACAGGGTTCCAATTGAATACAGGAAAAGATACCGGGTATAAAAACTCTCCATCCCTCTATCAGTGAATCTCCTAAACTCAGGACATAAGCAGGGTATGAAATGAAAGGCTGTGTTGCACATATTTGAATGCACTTTATGTCTGCACTCGTCTGTGCTATGCACTTTGTCTGTTACTGCACTATAATGTATGCATTTTTATGTGGCAGCCTTTATGTCCCAGACAGATTACCCTCAGGAAAATAAAGCACAATCTTGAATGTGATGAATACTCATGCTGACCGTTGAAGATGCGTCACAACAACGTGTTTGCACTTTGGTGGAAAACATCATTACCCTATGCTCATCGTTTCTCCAAAATGAACCAAATCCACCGTCGAGATTGTGTCAGCCCAGGTTATGTTCAACCAAGAGATAATTTGTTTTAATTTTTTGCAACCGGTCACTCCACACCCCCCCCCCCCCAAAAAAGGTTGACTTCAATTTAGGAGAAAAATGCAAATATTCGTTTTACATGTTTTACCTTGAGTATCATCGAGTTGTTTGACAAGTACTTGGTCAAACGTGTGGCTGTCGTTTAAGCTTATGTTTGTAAAGCCACAAAAACATTGCTTTTCTCTTCTTTTTTCCTCGAATTTAACCGCACAGGCCAGCTTGTGTGAAAGGCCTTAACCACCACTCTCTGAAGGACACAACTTTCAGCGTTTGTGTTTGTTGTATTTCAGCTGCTGGATCATGTTTGACACTCGGGTTGGATGGAAGTCATTGCAGCCTGTTACATTTCAAAATCGCCTACTTGGTTGTCACTCAGCAATAAACCCGTTTCTCTCGGCTTACGGGGAACACGTTATGCAGAAAGGCTATAAAGGTTTGACTTTCGTCACCGTATATTATGCAGACACGGTTTGTCTTGCGAGTTGTGCTCTGTGTTCTCATGACAACGAAAGCAACAATAGTTAGGTTTGGATAGCCTTCACATTGTTTGGCTTCATCTTTTCACCACAGTTGTAAGACCTGTGCAGTGTAGCTGGAGGGACAAGAGCCATCCATGCTGGCTGACGGCAACTGAAATATTATTTACATGGGATCGGCCTAATGTACTCCTGGCTAGGCTAGTAAAATAAAAAATAAATGTTATTAATCTTCTGTTTATAAGGACGCTTATTACCGTGACTGCAATAATTCTTTTTGCAAATTGATGAGCTTTGCTATTGTTAGGGACATTGATAATGTTCTTGTAACTCCAGAATCAGAATCATGTTTATTGTTCATGTAGGTTTACACTACATGGAATTTGACTCCGGTTTCATGTCTGTCTCAATGTACTTAACATAGAATAACAACACTACAACACAACAATCTTCAGCTATATACACAAAGATTTACTTATACAGGCATAATAAGAGGTGATATGGTGCAATGGTGCAGATACGATATCGTGAAGCAAATGAATGTGATAAAATAATGGAAGTTGTACCCAGGTTTAGAATTGCTTTTTTTCCTGTTGCATCCACAGTACACAGGGCCAGTAGGGCCAGGGATAAGGGTTTCATTGGATAGTTTAATTTGTAGAGTATGGCACTAGCATTGTGGTTAAGAGCTGGACGCCAACACTGCCAGGGTTTTGACTTCTATTCTCACATCTATGGTCTCTCCTATTAAAACGCATGTAGCCTGGTGGTCTGTATCCAAGTATCCATAAAATGGTATGTCACTGTCTATTCATTTACTCTTTTTCTCCTCACTATCATATGTAATGACACTTTATTATGAAAGTTCAGCAGGACCTTATGTCTCCCTGATTGAATACTTGGATTTTTTTTTTTAATAATCCTTTTAAGAATATAAAAGTATTGACTTTTATAGGTAACGAGATCTTTTTCAAAGGGAAGTTTTGCCGCTCATAATGTGCACATCCAGAAAGTACTGATGGTTTATATTGTCTATTAAAACTTGAACCACTTTGGCTCATATTTACACTACAATACTCATATTTACAGAGAAAACGGTCTTTCGCTGTTCAGAGAGCTTGTCCCCCAAATACATGTACCAGCGAACATTGTGGGAGGATGCAACTCCCTACCCACGCTGCTGCAGCTGTAATGTTGACGATTTCATTTTTAAAGCACATTTTCCTCATACGCCCGCCCACTTTCTGGCTCTTGAAAAACAGTAGCATACAACTTGAATGAACAAAATATTGCTTACCCATGGCTCACTCCCGTTCATGTTATGGTTTATTTATTCAACAATAAAATTCATGGAAACACAGGGACTCAGTTCCTGCAGGCATGCCAGGACAGTTTGTACATAAACAGTTCCTGAAGGCTCTGAGCAGCTCCGGCTACTTGCTACTCTGGCTTGCCATAGCTTTCTTTATGGCCACCGCAACAGCAGCCTCCACCTCTGTTGGATTCTGGTTCATACCAGTATGGCTAAATGCTAGATTCTCCCAAAACACCATCAGAGTCACCCAAAACGTTTTTAGTGGAGATACGCTGAGATTATGTTGCTGTCCGTGCTTTCCAGGAGACACGGCATCCGCTCTCCATTGATCAAAAATCCAAATTAAAAATTCTCAGAATTTTTTTCTCCGTCACAGTGACATTGGACAGTAGAAGTAAGTTAGGTTTCTATAGTTGGCAAGGGTAATACAGAAATTATTGGAAAATGTGCTGAATGTTACAGACAGGGAGACCCCATGATGAGTAAATGCAGTTATGGCTGATGGTGTAGGGTTCCTTCTTTAAATGCTGTTTTAATGCTGAGTATCCTACTAAGTCAAAGTTCCTAGTAGGTGCGAACATCTTTGGCTGTCAGTTATGTCGAATTTTAAACATTTTTCTTTATTTTCTGCTCCGATCCCTCTCTTCCTACGCCCGCTGCTCCTCCCTGATCCTCTTTAATCACTAGGTCTGAGGAGAGGGTGATGGTCCACTTTATCAGCTGCAATGGTGAGAAGATAACCACATCAGGGGCCACAGGAGACAGCCTGCTGGACGTAGTGGTGAATCAGAAACTAGATATCCCCGGTTTTGGTGAGACATCACATATATCATCTGAGTTTTTTTGTTTTTGTTTTTTAAGCAGGAAAGCAGTTAATTCACTTCCAATTCAGAAGGTAGATTTAGTTTTTGTCACGGCCTCAGCAGTGCCTCCTGTTGTTTCCCTTGTGTTTCTACGTGTTTCCCTTTCCCCGTGTTGTCTGTGTGTGTGTGTTTACGTGTTTAGCCATCCTTGTGCGGACCAAATGTCCACACAAGGATAGTAAAACCTGACAGCACGTACCTTGTGCAGACATTTTAGAGGTCCGCACAAGGAAAAGGGTCTATTTTAGGGTTAGGAGTTGGTTTTAGGGTTACGGTTAGAATTAGGGTTAGGTTAAAGGTTAGAGTTAGGCATGTAGTTTGCGTGGTTAAGGTTAGGGTTAAGGGCTAGGAAATGAATGTAGTCAATGAGGGGTCCACACAAGGATAGTGAAACACGACTGTGTGGGTGCGTGTGTGTACATGTGTGTGTATGGGGTCTGGCCCGTGGCTTCCTTCCCTGGCACTCTCTGGCTCCCTCCTGACTCGTGGCTCACTCACCTTACCCAGTCTGCACCCCTGCCTTCCATCAACTCATCAACTCAGCAGCACTCCGTTTTTCCATCCACTCATTGCCAGATTGTTGTTTCAACCAAGGTGTTACTCTCTTGGTCTCGGCCCGATCTGCAATTGTATATTCAGCATTATTCACGTTGTTTGCATAACCTCTATTTACCATGTCTCCTTGTGCTTCCAGGATCACTACTCTCTAGCCCCCTGCCTGCCTGCCTCACCTGCTCGCTTATCCTCAGCCTGCCGCATTCCCTCCCTCATCGGTCTGTCCTGCTCTTATCAGCTCTGCCACCCGCCATCGCCTCTTTACTTCCTGCCTTGCCTGCCATCCTCATTCCCCTTTATTTCTACAATAAACCCCTTTTACATTACTTAATTCTATTGTCTATGTCTGTGTTTGGGTCCATTGATCATAAGTTTGTGAAGATGAAAATGAAGTTTACTAAAAGGTTTTTATGGTGGTCTCCATTGTAGGAGTCACTTGAACTCGCAATGCATTTATCCTTCATCTATTCTGGCTTAGTAAAGGGGGGCTTCTAACAAAGGTAAGCTTCTGCCATTGTAGAGGGCCCTCCCTTTATCCAATGTCAATACTGCATTATTATTTCTCAAGTAAAATGTTTGACTGACCTTACCAGATTAATTTGGACCCAATTTCTACAATAAACCCATTTTACATTACTTAATCCATTGTCTGTGGCTGCATTTGGGTCCACAGCTACTGATCATAACTATCAGCCTCACAATGATGAAGGACCCACAAGGCAGACTGACACAGGTAGTAAAAGTTCCAAAAAGGTTTCACCAGGCAAAAGGTTCAGTACACAGGATTCAAGCAGAGGTATCAAAAACAGCAGGCAAAAGGCAGAGTCACAAAAAACAAGCAATGGTCAAAACATTCACTGGGAAGACAAGAAAATAATGCTGGAATGGTCACACAGGGGTAAAGACGAACTGGCAACACAAGGGAGCAAACTATCACTTAAATACACAAATAGAGGAGACAATGACACAAGTGGAACACATTAGGGCGGGATTATAACAGGTGTCTGAAATTCAGATTTGACCAGAGATGTAAAGCGCTTTGAGTGGCGGTTGCAGCTAGAAAAGCGCTTTATAAAATGAAACTTGATTGATTGACCGTAATCACACAGGAGGGAAACTTGACAGGAAGAGACATCTAGGATCTGGAGCAGGTCATGACAATATCCCCCTCCCCTTTTACAGCCGGCACCTGACAGCCCAGGATTGTCAGGATGCTGTCGTTGGACATTCCTGATTAGGTTGGGGTCCATAATGAACCTGGCGGGGACCCAAGACCTCTCCTCTGCACTGTAGCCCTCCCAGTCCACCAGGTACTGAAAGCCAAACCCCTCGATGACGCACAGTCAGGAGCTTCCTAACCGTGTACACTGGGTCACCATCCACGAGCTGGGGGGGTTGTCTAGAGGCAGGGACCAAAGCGCTTTCCTGGACTGGCTGACAGGAAACGTGGGGTGAACTCTCATGGACCTGGGTAACTTGAGCCTTACAGCAACAGGATTAACCACCTTGGACACAGGAAATGGACCAATGAACTGGGGAGCCAACTTACAGCACTCAGTGCGCAGAGGGAGGTTTCAGGTCGAGAGCCAGACCTTCTAGCCGCTCTGGTAGAACGGGGCCGGGGTCCAATGCCGGTCAGCAGCGTTCTTATATACCGCTAAGCTCTTGAGCAAGATCCGACGAGCCCTGGTCCATGTCCGCCAACAGCGATGCACCAGGGTCAACGCAGAGGGGATGCTGACCTCCTTTTCCAGGGGTGGAAACAGTGGAAGTTGGTAACCATAGGCACACTGGAAGGGGGACAGGCCAGAGGAGGAACAAGCTCACCTGGCGTATGTGCCAGGTGAGCAATTCTCATAGGAATTAACAGGCGCCATTTTTAGATCCAGTTCTACGATAACACATCCATTGAATGTACGAACACGGAGTCTGGCATGTGGGATAAATAAAAGCTTTGGCGTGAATTTGGAAAAAGTCTCGATCCATTCATTTTAAAACAATAAACAAAACAGTTTTGTTTGTTGTTTTTTCGCGGTCTCGGGACCGTGTAAATAATTGCGATGGAAGCTTTATTTAGCTTTTGCCGGTTTTAATGAATCACCGTCAGGCAACATAGTACATACACTCTTTGTAGAATGACTCGCATGGAGGCAGTGTTAGCGTCTAGGGTTAACATTTAATAATCATTGCAGGGGAACTCAGGTACAGTGTACAGGCATGTAGCTGTGTGTATAATGCCACCACTAGGCTGCGTGATCACGTGACTACTCTGTAAGTACGCAATGCAGGTCAGTACAAACATAACGCTACAAGGATATCTACATCCTCTTTCTTAAGTTCAGAGCTGTAATTATGTTTTCAAAATGTTCACTGTGTTTCAAAGTAGTAGTAAAGCAGTACTGGCTATCTTGTGCTGGTCTTACACAAACTATGCCTGAGATGTAACTCTGCAAAGGAAGCAAATCTGTGTTAATGTAACATTAAACATTTCAACAACATTTAAACAACAAGAGAAGTATACTTATGACGGTAGGTAGAATTTACCATTTAACATTTCAACCAACAAGGCAAGTCAGTTCTTGTGTCCATGCACTCTTAATTCAGTGTATTTTGGGTTGGGCTTTGAAATCCCCCCAGATCTTGTGATGTAGGGGATTGAGATTGTCCAGGTGGCTCCACAACTGGTGGTGGCTCTTCAGTGGTCGCTTGAGTGCCATGGTCTGGCTCTCTAGTGAGTACTGATGGAATGCGTTCCACTTGAGTGCCATCCTTGTCTTGCTCTTTGGTCGAGGATATGTTGAGGGTCGGATACTGGCAGAATGTGCTGTCGGTTTCTCCTGTATTCCTTTCCTTCCGATTCAACGATGTAAGATCTAGGTTCGTTGCACTTCCTTTTGATCACTCCAATCTTGTCATGTCCCTTTGTAGTCTGAAGATGGACCATTTGGGACGGTTCCAGTGCAGGCAGTGGTCTGCTTGACTTGTCATAGTGCGCTTTCTGCATTCCCCGTTTCTTTGACAGCTGAGCCTGGACTGTTACAGTGTCCTTTGATGATGGCACCAACAGCTGCTGGCTGGCAGGTAGGGTGGTGCACATTCCGAATGTTCAGCAGATTCAGTAGATCTGTCCCATCTCTCTTTGAAGTTTCAAGCAGCCTCTTTGCGCTTCGAACTGCCCGTTCTGCCAGGCCGTTTGCTTGTGGGTATTCAGGACTGCTGGTGGCATGGTGGAAAACCCAGGTTGTGGCAAACTCACGAAAAGTCTGACTGGAGAACTGGGTGCCATTGTCTGAAAAGACAGTGTCAGGGACGCCATGGACTGACAAGGGCCGCTTTAGCTTGTTGACCACACTTTATGAAGAGAGGTTTTTAAGTGGATCGATTTCAAACCACCCTGAGTACGAGTCGACCAAGACCAGGAAGTGGTGACTGTTCCACTCGAAGATGTCTGTGGCGACGGTGGACCAGGGTAGTTCTGGGATTGGGGTGGGTTGCAGTGGCTCTTTCTGTTGATGTCCTTTTAGACTGTTGCACACACTGCAGGCTTGGACCATGTTCTCAACATCCTTTGCCATGGATGGCCAGAATGCAACATCATGTGCTCTGCGTTTCATTGCTTCGGCCCCAGGATGTCCTTTGTGTAGAATGGTCAGGTACTCAGACTGTAGTGTTTGGGGAATGACCACTCTTGTTCCTTTCATTACAAGGTCATTGTCGATGGTGAGCTCATCCCGGAATGCAAAGAATGGTCTTACAGCGGCTGCAGTACTGCTTGCTCGGTCGGGCCATCCTTGCTTTATAGTGTGGCAGAGAGCTTGCATTGAAGAGTCGGCAGCTGTGTGTTCTCGCAGCTCCTTCAGGCGATTTGATGAGATGGGCTGGACTGCCATCACTTTGAAGTCGTTCTGTTCAGTTTGATGCTGTGATGTGCTCTTCCTTGGTGCACGAGACAGCGTGTCAGCCAAGTACATGAACTTCCCTTTCTTGTAGACAAGCGTCAAGTTGAACTTGTGCAGCTTCAGCATCATGCGTTGCAGACGCCCTGGTGCGGTGTGGATTGGTTTGTTCAGGATTGCGATGAGGGGCTGATGGTCGGTTTCGACTGTGATTGGCTTGCCGTAGACATAGTCATAGAATTTGAAACATGCAAACACCACCGCCAGCAGCTCCTTTTCTATCTGTGCATATCTTGTCTCAGTCTCCATCAAGATGCGCAAGGCATATGCTATGGGTTCGCCTCCCTGTAGGCAAGCTGCACCAAGGCCATACTGGGATGTATCACAGGTGAGTGTGACAGGCTTTCTCACGTCATAGTATTTCAGCACCGGAGGGCTTGATATGTAGGCCTTCAGTCTGTTGAATGCATCTTCATGTTCCTTTTCCCAACACCAGGCTATGTCAGGTTGCAGCAGCTGGCGGAGTGGTGCAGACAGTTCGCTGGAGTTAGGGACGAACTTTCCAAGGTATGTTGTCATTCCTAAGAATCTCTGAAGAGCAGCCTTGTCTTCAGGTGGGGGTATCTCAGCAGCTGCTTTTATCTTCGCAGGGTCAGCTTTGAGTCCCTGGTCTGTGAAGACGTGTCCCACGTAGCTCACCTGTTTGAGTCTGAACCTGATTTCACCGGATTCAGTCTGAGCTTCACTTTCCGAGCCCTGTCCAGGACCTTTTTGAGGCTGGCATCATGTTCCTCTACTCCGTTGCCGCCCACGATGATGTCATCAACGATGATCGCACATGGATAGCCTGCGAAGACCTGCTCCATCGCTCGTTGGAAGACCTCTGATGCTGAACTGATTCCAAAGGGCATTCTCAGGAATCTGAACCTCCCCAGGGGTGTGGCAAATGTTGTTCGGATGGAGGATTCTGTGTCTAGTTTGATTTGACAGAATGAACTTTTTGCATCCAGCACCGAAAACACAGTGGTGTCAGACATTTGTGTAGCCACCTCTTCGACCATGCGCATAGGATGGTGAGGGCACATTAAAGCTTCATTCAAGTCACGCGGATCGATGCATATGTGAATGTTGACAGTGTCCTTCTTGTGTGTGACAACCATTACAGAAACACATTCTGTGGGCTCTGTCATTGGTGTGATTACTCCCAATGTCACCATCCGATCCAGCTCTTTTTTTACTTTGTCCTTCATCGCTACGGGGATGTGCCTTGGTGGCCTCACGACAGGTGTGACATTTGGATCGACTTTCATTGTGTATGTTACTGGTAGTGAGCCAATCTCGTCGTTGAACAGGTCAGCATATGCAGAGAATATTTTGTGTGAAAATGTTGAATCCTCGCTGACGTCAACTTGATGTACGCCATTGTTTAGAGTGATTAAGTCCATCTTGAGGCAGTCTGGTAGGCCAAGTAGTGGTTGGACATTGTTTTTCACCATATGGAACTGCAGTGTGTGTGTCTGCGTCCTCATTTGACAGTTTAGCAGAGCAGTGCCTTCTGTGTGGATCACGGTTCCGCCATATGCGACTAGTTTGGCTGTGTCTTGTCGATTTTCTCTACCTGTTTCACGAAGTTGTAAGTGTCTGAGGAAATGACATTACACTTAGCCCCAGTGTCTACTTTTAGTTTCAATTATTTGCCATTCACTGTGATGGAACAATAGTTCTCCTTTTGTTCTTTATGTTCTCCAGGTTGATTGTGCTGATTTCTCTAGTGTCTAGTGATAGTCCATCTACATGAAATGAGCCATCGCTGCTGTCTAAGTCCTCTGCTGTGACCAGATGATTGACAGGTTTGTATGCACGGGCTTGTCTAGCGGACCTGCAGTACCTTTTGAAATGGTTATATTTGTTGCAGTTGTGGCACTGCTGCCCGTATGCCGGACACTCCCTTGGTGGGTGATTTCCACCGCAATTTCTGCAGTTGGTGATCCCTGTTGTTGAAGTTTGTTCACTCTGAGACGTTAATCTGACTCCCTTCTGCTTTTTTCTAAAGGCTTTTGGATATCGGACAGCATCCACTCTGACTGGGGCATGCATTGGAGTGGTCAGAGTTTTGCTGTGTTGCTCAGCTAGTTCACTTATTTGACACATACGAATAGCCTTAGCTAGAGTTAGCTCACTTTCCTTGAGTAGTGCTTTTCTGACACTATCACTGGTAATGCCACACACTAAACAGTCTCTGATCAGCTCCTCCTGGAGAACTCCAAAATTACAGCTTTTAGATTTGATCCTGAGTGTACTCACATATGCTTCCACTGTTTCCCCAGGTTTCTGGTTTCTGGCGTTGAAGGAATGCTTCTCCATGGTGATGTTTGTCTGAGGGTTGCAAATTTCCCAGAATTTTCTTTTCAAACATTCCGGGTCTTCTCGTGTCTCTGCGCACCTTATGACGACCCCATCTTCTGCGAGCACCGCTGGTAAATACGTGAATGAGCGTTCACGTTCAATCGCCTCTGCTCCTGCTAAATTTAGCAGTATGTATGCTTGCGTTTTGGGCTGGTTTGTCACTTTGCGCTGCGGCGATTAATATGTCATATTCCGACTCGAATATGCGCCAATTCTCTGCTACATTACCATCGAAGGTAAGAGGGTCTGGTCGCCGAAATCCGTCTGCCAATGTCGTCCTTCTAGCGAGCTTTTTCTTCTTTCGTCTTTGTGGAGTTCCTTACATGCAGAGGGAACGGCTACGTTAGTTAGCCAGTGCCGCTAAATAAACTCACTTTGCCGAACAAGGCGTCGGATCTAACTATGTACCTTTCGAGTCGGGAAAGTATCAGGTTTCACTTTTGACACCATGTAGAATGGCTCGCATGGAGGCAGTGTTAGCGTCTAGGCTTAACATTTAATAATCATTGCAGGGGAACTCGGGTACAGTGTACAGGCATGTAGCTGTGTGTATAATGCCACCACTAGGCTGCGTGATCACGTGACTACTCTGTAAGTACGGAATGCAGGTTAGTACAAACATAACGCTACAAGGTTATCTACACTCTTCCGGCTTGACCTTTAAGTGACGTCAGTTGGCTTACCTTTGCCTGCATAAGAGTCTCTTAAAAACTTGAGCGCTTTCCGTCCATTGTCCCCTGCTTCCTGCATAACCAGCGACAAGCTTTTATCATCCAGAAACTGATTTGGCGCTGTGTATGCCTCGGCAATTCTCTCCTCGTCTTCTGCCGGTTCAGTTTCCTCATCGTCGGTTGGCTCATTTAAAATGGTGTCCTTTAGCCCTTGCAGCCAAAGATGGCCCAAAAATTTCGTCTCCCACAGTTCATAATTCTTTTCACCTCCGTCAAAAACTAGCCGAGACTTCATGACGCCAACCTTGTTTCCCAAGTCGGCATATCCATTCACCCACTCGACGTTCCGCTTGACGCCCACACCCCCAATGGAATGCTCCTTGCTCTCAAGTTACTCACGTTACTGAGCCCCTGCACCTCATACTCTCCGGGATTCATCGTAAATCCACCCAGTTCCACACCAACTCCTCCCCTCACCCCCTTGGTCCTAAGCCAATTCTGGTTAAAACTACATCCCACATCGATTGGTCCACCAATTAAGTACAGTGCTGGAGCTCTCTGTCATTCATATTGCCTGAAATACGAATCCCTCGTCAACGAGGCCCAAAGGACTCAAACAGACCCATGAAATGGCCCTGATAACTGTCTTTTTGTGCCAGATTCTGTCCACTCACAGGTCCTTCAATGGGTTCGCACCTCCCAGTTCGCCTGTCATCCTGGTATCAGCCGAACCTTGTTCTTTAAAAATGGCATTTCTGGTGGCCCTCCATGGATGCTGACACCCGTGCCTTTGTGCTCACTTGCACTGTGTGTTCTCACAGTAAGTCATCTCACTAACCATCCACCGGCCTATTTGGTTCCCTTCCAGTCCCAAGTTGACCATGGAGCCACACTGGCCTCGACTTTGTAACCAGACTTCCACCATCTCTAGGTAACACCATTATACTCACCATTGTGGACAGATTTTCCAAAGCTGTACATTTCGTGCCCCTACCCAAACTTCCCACAGTCCCAGAAACTGACAATCTTGTGTTCCACAACATTGTCCAACTTTACGGAATCCCATCTGACATCGTCTCCAACCTCAATTCATATCTCAGGTAAGGCAGGCATTCTGTTAGGCTCTCAGAACATCTGTGAGTCTCTCATCAGGTTACCATTCTCAGACCAGTGGACAGACGGAGCGGGCCAACCATCTTCCCTGGATTGCCCAGTGGTGCCACAGGCATGTCAACCTTTGAATGCTCTCTGGGTTATTAGCCACCTCTGTTTCCTGCTCAGGAGGATAAAATTGCCACAGCCTTGGTCCAGGCCCACTATCACAAGGTGCAGAAGGATGCCCGCTCTGCTTCGCCGACCACAACCAGCGCATCACTGACTGTCACCGGACTCCAGCACCCAACTACCAGCCAGGTCAGAAAGTTTGGCTTTCCTCCAAAGACACCGTTACAGACCGAATACAGAAAATTAACACCCTGTTACATTGGACCTTATGAAATGGATTGGATCATCAATCCCTCTGCTGTTAAACTCAAGTTGCTCCCCTCCATGAAAATTCAACTCACCTTCCCTGTCTCCAAGTTGAAACTGGTTTCTATCAGTCCATTTTGCCCTCCAGCCATTCCCCTTCCTCCCACCCAGATCATGACCACCCGACCTACACTGTTCAGCGGCTGTTGGATGTATGCCACCAAGGCCATGGGTACCATTATCTGGTGGACTTAGAGAGTTACGGCCCAGAGGAATGGAGCTGGATATCTTGCCAGCTCATCTTGGATCCCTCCGTCATCCGGGACTTCTATAGAGACCACCCTGACAAGCCCAGTGGTTCGCCTGGAAGCTCTCGTTGACGTTGAGTACTGTCACGGCCCCAGCCGTGCCTCTAGTTGTTTCCCTTGTGTTACCATGTGTTTCCCTTTTCCTCGATGTCTCCTGTTTTCCCGTCTGTCTGTGCATGTGTGTGTGCATGTGTGTATGTGATGTGGACGTGGCTTCCTTCCCTGACACTTTCCGGCTCCCTCCTGATTCACGGCTTATTCGCCTTACTCTCCCATTCTGCACACTTGCCTTCCATCAAATCAGCAGTATATCTACCCCTGTTTTCCACCCACTCATTGCCAGGTCATTGTTTCAACCACTGTGGCAGTCTCTTGCTCTTGGCTGCTCTGCAATTGTATAATCAGTTATTTCTCGTCTTGTTTGCATTACCTGCGTTTACTCTGTCCTTGTGCTTCCAGGATCACTACTCTCGGCCTCCTGCCTGCCTGTCTGCCTGCCTGCCTGGCCTCTTGCTTATCCTCAGCCTGCCGCATTCACTCCCTTGTTGGTCCGTCCTGCTCAGCCCAGCTTTGCCATCTGCCATTATGCTCGGTCCAGCTCTGCCACCCGCCATCACCTCTCTACTTTCTGCCTTGCCTGCCATCCTCATTCCCCTTTATTTCTACAATAAACTACTTTTACATTACTTAATTCCATTGTCTGTGTTTGGGTCTAGTTCTACTGATTATAACAGTTTGTGATTGTGAAAATGAAGTTTACTAAAAAAAGGTGTGTATGGTGGTGTCCATTGTAGGAGTCACTCATGAACTCACAGTGCATTTATCCTTCATCTATTCTGGCTTAGTAAAGACCAAAGGGGGCTTCTAGCAATGGTCAGCTTCTACCATTGTAGAACCCCCCCCCCTTTATCCAACATCAATACTGCATTATTATTTGTCATGTAAAATGTTTGACTGAAATTACCTGATTCATTTTGACCTAATTCTGAATCTACTTTGCGTGACACATTCAAGCACGTCCTTGGATTACTGTCAAATCACTGACCGGCCCATCTGGAGAGAGCTTAGGACTCATGTGTTTTCTGGGTGATCTGTGCCACCGACTTATAGAGAAACCTGCCATGTTCATTGAATTGTACGTCACCACCACCATTTGATCAAAATAATACACACTAATAATACGACAACTGAGTACATACCAAATCCTCTGCATGTTCTACATCATTATGAAGCTCTTAGCGCAAGTTCAGTGAGGGAAAACCCTTTCTTTGGTTACCCCTACCTCTTTTCACAAGTTATCCATTAAGCAATCCCTTCGAGCGGTCACATGATCTCTTAATCAGCCAATGTTCCCTCACAGTCTATTAAACCAAATAAATGGTCCATGACTGCTGTCATTTCATGATCCACTTGCAGTGTCATAGGCTCGTCTAAATCCCCAGGGGTGTTATCCTTGGCCTAAATTTATAAAATTGAATGTTGTGATGGGTGAAACATAGAGCTATGGGCTATTGACCATAATGACTTTTTAAAAAAAATTAATCTAGATTAAGTTGTGCCTCCCCAGACTGCGCTAACAGCACACAGTGTGGTAACTATTCCAGAAGTCTGTTGTGCATCTATCCAGCATAAGCTTCATGGGTTTTCCAGTCATTTCCTTGTGGGGTCAATAGCAACAACAGTGCATTAAGACTGTCAAAATAGAACTTCTACACTGGTGAAATCTGTAAATAGTGTATGCTGTATCAAACATATACTGTAAACCTGAATACTGCATACTCTACCATATAGTATTCTACAGTATAATCATCCTGCATAAAATGACAAAGACCATTGCCCACTGGTGCTGCCTGAAAATGTCATGAGTATTGCTTGTCTGTATTAGGTCTTAAAGGCATGATATTGCAGTGCTTACCCAGAGTGGCACTTTAAAATTGTGCGCAATCAGTCCCATCGACATTTGGCACATGTAACCTACAGTCCAAGACCCTCCATTTTTACATGGCTTTATATGGCCCAGTCGCAACTTCAAAGCATAGGCAGGGAGAGGGAGAGAAATAGAGAGGGGAGGGAAGGGGAGGGGAGAAAGAAAGAGAGAGGAACAGGAAAAGGGTGAAGAAGGCAGAGAGGTGAAGAGGAGAGTAGAGGGAGAGGGGAAGAGGGGGGGAGAAAATAAAGATGAGATGTTAGATGAGGATGAAAGGAAATGCTGAAGATGACAAAAAGCAGAGATTTCAATATCAGAGAATTTGAGTGCGTGAGATAATTTAACACTCTCATTTTGGGTACTATCAAAGTCTTGTCCTTGTAAATTCCTCTATCTGCATCTCTCTCTCTCTCTCTCTCTCTCTCTCTCTCTCTCTCTCTCTCTCTCTCTCTCTCTCTCTCTCTCTCTCTCTCTCTCTGTCGCTCGGTCTCTCTTCCTCTCTCCCTTATTGTCCTGTAGCCCTGGCCTATTTTGGTTGTGGAGTGATAAAACCTTCTGCCCTGGGAATCCTCGAACATGGAGGAGAAAAACACCTTGTTTTGGTCTTGAATGCGTGCATGCACGTGCATGTGTGCGCTTGTATTTGTGTTTGTTGTGACATCATCGCATTGCAGGCTAGCATGTTTAATGTTTGTTTCATGTCCTAATTTTTACTTGTTAAATTTATCAGACAACTCACTTTATCTACATAGACTGTTACAGCTCTAATCCTGCCCTAACCAAGGTATTATTAGTATGTCTGGAGGTTCATCTTTGTTTTTGTTTTTGTTTTTTACCCATATAGCACATATCAGTACACAGAGTCCAAAATACTTCACAAATGCAGTAGGAAAAAAAATATATGAAAAATAAAACAAACATGCAAGCAAGCAAACAAGAGAGAGTCAGTACATCAATAAATGGCCAGAGCAAAAAGGTAAGTCTTAGCCGTTGTATTAAACATCCCAATGAAGTTACCATCCTGACCTCCTGTGGAAATAATTCCACAACCTGGGAACATGAATTGAAAATGCAGTCACCTCTGAGCATTTTACCCACTGGCTTCATTTTGGAGATTTTTGTACTATTATTGGCTATGATACCCCTGCTGAAACAGCGTTACAACAGCGTCTTAAGAGGCAACTGAACATGAGCATCAAACATGTTTCAACTAGTCCGATTAAAGCCAGTTATCTAAACCACATATTTGGGAGTGAAATCAAAAGTGCATGGTAAAAGTTAAAACCCAAAATGTGCATTATTATCAACAATGGTTCGTCACGTTCCTGAGCACCTGGTTCAATGTGCAGGAATAACCAGATAATACTTAGCATAGGTAGCAGTACTCATTGATAAACTACCCGGCCAGCACAACAGAGAAGTCATAGATAATGGGAAGTCATGTACACAAGGTTTTGTTGTTGTTGCCATTGTTGTTGGACAGGTTTAAGGCTTGTGTGTGTGTGGGTAATGTGTTGGTTCAACAAGTCAGTAATACTATATGATGGAGCTTGGCCATACGATGCCTTAAAGGTAACAAGGGCACAATTTAGATTTATCTGTAGACTTCACAGAAAGTTGAAGATGAACTGATTCAACTTTCTGTGATTTCCTTACCTGGATTATTGAGCGTGCATCAAGACATCTGTAGACTTGATTGGAAGCCAGTGAATGGGGGCCGAGACAGGAGTGATTATGAGAATGTTGAGCAACTTTGGCAAATCTTGGAGCTGAATTTTGTATGAAGCATAGCTGAGCAATGTACGCTTGACTCAGACATGCATGCATGGCGTGTGGGATTAAACAGATCATGGTTTTCTCAAGATCTCGAAAAGACAGAAAAGCAACCGTTCTGCTTATATGAGCCAGAGGTGATATCCAAAAACTGGCAAATTTCATCTGAACTACGATCAGAAACAATCACAAGAACCAGATAGACTACTATAGCGATAGAGAACTACTGAATATTTATTTATTAATTTATTGGACCGCCCCCCCTTTCTCCCCTATTGTATCCGGCCAATTACCCCACTCTACCGATCTGGAGGGTTGCAGACTACCACATTCCTCCTCCGATACATGTGGAGTCGCCAGCCGCTTCTTTTCACCTGACAGTGAGGAGTTTCGCCAGGGACACATAGACATGGGAGAATCACGCTATTCCCCCAGTTCCCCCTCCCCCCTCAAACAGGTGCCCCGACCAACCAGAGGAGGCGCTAGTGCAGCAACCAGGACACATGTCCACATCCGGCTTTCCACCCGCAGATACGGCCAGTTGTGTCGTTGTAACAAAGGGATTCGAACCGGCGATCGCCGTGTTGGTAGGCAACAGAATAGACCGTTATGCTACCCGGACGCCCATTTAATCTTTTATTGTCGCCCGTCATACCAGAGACAGTAGAAGGGTTATTTAAATTATTTGGAGAGTGTAGCTGTTAACAACCCTGCAACCAGAGTGAAATGGACCCCTGGAATTGTGGGACAGCCTCATCAGATTTCTCGTCTCTGTGTTTTGGCTTTGCGAAGCACTGTTTGAAAGAGAGAGAGACAGAGACAGAGAGAGAGAGAGACATAGAGAGAGACAGAGAGAGAGAGAGAGAGAGAGAGAGAGAGAGAGAGAGAGAGAGAGAGAGAGAGAGAGAGAGAGAGAGAGAGAGAGACATAGAGAGAGAGAGAGAGAGAGAGAGAGAGAGAGAGAGAGAGAGAGAGAGAAACATAGAGAGACAGAGACAGAGAGAGAGAGAGAGAGAGAGAGAGAGAGAGAGAGAGAGAGAGAGAGAGAGAGAGAGAGAGAGAGAGAGAGAGAATGAAAAACAAAATGGAAATAGAAGCAGCAATGGAAGTGGCCTGCAACTATTTCCCAAGAGGAAAATGATGCGCCATTCTGGTTAGGGTGACCAGACGTCCCGGTTTGTCCGGGATTGTCCCGGTTTCAAGCTGGGTGTCCCGAGTCCCGACTCCTCTAGCCTGTCTTTTTTTTGGTGGGAGGGGATAAAAATCCTTCAACGTATCATGTCCGGTGAGAGAGACAAGGTTGTGAGCGCGTACACGAATGTGCGGTACACTTTTTAGGGTCCCCGGTTTGGGATTTTGAAAATCTGGTCATCCTAATTCTGGTAAACGAAACAGATACCAAGAAAATGATCACAGAGTTCCTCCAAACTGTAGTACAAACGCGAATGAAGAAGTAAACACACTATTTTTTTGTTTAGAGTTGTATAGTTAATCCCATCCTAGTGTAAATATTTGAGCGAGCGGGCCAGACCGGCAGAGTCAGGTCTGATCTCTCAGCTCGCCAGTTTACATCGTCATGAGATTAGTGGTTAATGGTATGTAGACAGAGATGTCATGCGTGCATAAGAATGCATGCCTGTGCTCGCATATACACACACATGCGCACACACACACACACGCACGCACACACACTGTGTGCGTGCGTGCACAGGCATGCATGTACACACGCACTTGCGAATCAAGGGGGCTTTCATTCCGAAACGTGACATCCATCATTTAAAAAGGTGAAAAAAACTGAACCATCAATTTTTCCTGGAGTCATTGCTGCTAAAGCAAAGGACGACAGAAATACTCAAACGACGAAAAGGTTTTAGGTTGGGACAAATGAGTGCAACACAGTAAAGATTGGGTAACATATCATCAGTTAGAGCAACAAAAAAAAAAGACAACCAGTGTTTTAGAAGTCAACCCTTGATTTGGATCTAGTTTTATCTCACTTTTCACGTGCCAAGTTTGTGTCGGCACCTGATAAGGGATTAGACATAAATAAAATGAATCAACCAGCTGCGTACACAGGTAGAAAACTCACAAGTGCACACACACACTGCGGGGAGATATGTGGCGTGATGAAACAAGGGACGAGGCTGAGCAATATGTGCCCGTGTAAAAAATCATATCTGTTTTCAAGTCATTTAGATGACGCTTTTAACCAGAGCAGCTGTGTGTGTGTGTGTTTGTGTGTGTGTGTGTGTGTGTGTGTGTGTGTGTGTGTGTGTGTGGATTTGATAACTCTACTATTGCAACAACACATCAGCAGGGTAAAACTAAGATACCTCCCCCACCCCCTAAAACAGCACCAAAACTATCATCACACTACTTAGATGAGGGTATCTTGGCTGCTCAAGTTGTTAAAAGTCGGTATGTGTGATATTTTCCTTGCTACTTCCTGAAGCATAATGCAACAACAGTAGTTAATATCAGCAGGGGTTGCTAAATGGTACCAATTGAAAGAAAATAAACAACTGAATCCACTCCCCAGTTTTCTGCTTTAAATCAGAAAAAGAAAAAAATATATATAATGGGAGCTAGGTTGGCTGGCTTGTTTTTGTTGCCATTTGATGCCCTTCTCCCCCAAAATACTTGGCCGCTCTTTTGCAGTCCTCTGCAAATGATGTAGCAATCGCAGGGAAGGGTGTCTACCCAGGGCCTGTGAGCATGACAGATGGTTAACATGCGGTGTATCTGAGGGCGTGCCGGAGGCCCCGTGAGACAGACAGCTGGTTAAAGGCAGCATTATCGTACAATAATCAAACCTGTGAAAACAGGAGATGAGGTTATTTGCTGAGCGTGGACCGGAGGCTGAGGTGAGAACAAGTAGAAGCTGTGACCTCAAAAGGTTTATTTTCACCCCTTTACTATGGCCGTGTCTTTGTTTTTTGGCACTTCCCCCTGCTCTCGTGTGAACTTCTTCACCTCTGTGTTGTTTGTTTTATCTTCAGAATCAGAACCACGTTTATTGGCCATGTAAGTTTGCACACACATGGAATTTGACTCTGGTTTCGTGGCTCTCTCAGTGTACTTAACCTAGAATAACAACGCAACAATCTTCAGATATGAGCGTGCGGGTGGCTTGGCAGTCTACCAACCAACACTGGGATCGGCGGTTCGAATCCCCGTGTTACCTTCGGCTTGGTCAGGCACAATTGACCGTGTCTGCGGGTGGCAAGCCGGATATGGGTATGTGTCCTGGCTGCACAAGAGCCTCCTCTGGTGGGTCAGGACGCCTGTTCAGGGGGGAAGGGGAACTGGGGGGAATAGTGTGATCTTCCCACGCGCTGCGTCCTCCTGGCAAAACTTCTCACTGTCAGGTGAAAAGAAGCGGCTGGTGACTCCACGTGTATCGGAGGAGGCATGTGGTAGTCTGCAGCCTTCCCCGGATCGGTAGAGAGGGTGGAGCAGAGATCGGGACGGCTCGGAAGAGTAGGGTAATTGGCCAGATAAAATTAGGGAGAAAGGGGGGGGGCGCTAAAAAAAAAACTTCAAATATATACACAAATATTTACAGTGAGGTAAACTTTTTGCACTTTTGGAAGTACCACATAAGTATGATTATCATAATCTATCATTTTAACATTAATCCTAATCGAATGTTTCCTGCAGCCAGGCAATATAGTAACACAAGATGCAGCCGCTATAGAAGATTTCACTTGCAGCTCAGACAGCATTATGCCCTAGTTGGTTAGGGTTAGTTTTTACCACTTTATTAATCCCCGTGGGGAAATTCTTTCTCTGCATTTAACCCACCCTAGCTGTGTAGCTAGGAGCCGTGGGCAGCCACTGTGCAGTACCCGGGGACCAACTCCAGTTCGTCGTGCCATGCCTCAGCCAAGGGCGCAGACTGGAGTATTAACCCTAACATGCATGTCTTTTTGATGGTGGGGGAAACCAGAGCACCCGGAGGAAACCCTCCGCAGACACGGGGAGAACATGCAAACTCCACACAGAGGATGGCCTGGGATAACCCCCAAGGTTGGACAACCCTGGGTTTGAACCCAGGACCTTCTTACTGTGAGGTGAAAGCACTAACCACAGGGCTACCACGCCCCCTTCTTTTTTTTTCGTTTTCTTTTTTCAACTTGCTGGTTGAGAGAAATTAAGGAGTTTTGTCTTACAACATACTTTGTCAATTATTAATGTGGGGTTGATGCAAGATAGATGGAGAATAAATGTTTGAGAGATATCGACAATGGCTGCAGTTTATAGCATGATCACTAAAGAGGGACTTGCTTCATTATTAGGGTTCAAAAGGTCTGGTTGGTGATATTAAAAGCAGTTGGAAGGGGAACTAATGAGTCATCCTGACAGAGGGAGATCCACATGCTGTATGAAACGTTGCTCTGATGGATGTTATCCCAGCAATTTGACATGAACCTATTCAAGGAAAAGCCTACAAATCCTGGATGGATTACGTTCAAAATCTTTTTCTTTCCTTTTCAGATATTATGGAAAATTAGCTTGCTGGCTTGGCCCTGCTTTGTGATCAGGGGCAGAAAACCGCCCCAACTGCTGCTGCTGAATTTTGAAATGTCTTACTTTTACGCTTTCCTCAGACAAAGGAGTTTTTTAGAACAGGAAGCATAAATTGCATCATTGGTTACTTTATAAAACAGTTGATAAAGTGGTCAAACTGTCTGGCACATCCAGAGCTTACCGATATTTGGTTGGTGGCTGGTTGCAGTTGCCTGCCCTGCTCGCTTTGCTCGTGACAGACCCTCTTTGCCACAGGTGAAGCACAGTCTTAAATAAACGTGTCAGGAATACAGAGTCACTTTTGTATAGAAAACAGCCTTGATACCAGTGACCTTTCATCCCTCTCTCAGCTGCTCCTTTATGTCGCTGCATTGTTCAGGCGTTCGATATGAAGATGTGTTTTCAGTTTTATATTTACCTTTGCAATGATGAGGGACCTAAAACCCCCTTTTGAAACGATGTGTTAGTGATTTGTTTTCTCCTCATGGCTGACATATGCAGAGATCTTGGCTTACTGCACTATACGTACGTGTGTGTTGATGTGTGTAAGCGTGTGTGTGTGTGTGTGTGTGTGTGTGTGTGTGTGTGAATCTTTGTGTTTGCGTGTCGCCGTGCACACACACACACACACACACACACACACACACACATACACATCTACCCTCCTGGCTTGTGTTGTGTTTGTATGCATATTTGCACATGTGTATGTGCACGTGAGCAAATTTTTAGGGTGTATGCACATAAATGTGAATACATTTGTATATGTCTAATTAACGAGCCACACATCATCTTGTCTTGGCCCTTTTTCCAATGGGCCTCTCAGCCTGGATACTCCTAAACTGTGCCTCCAGCCAACAGCTACATTTCGCAGCTGTTAGAGAAGGACATTGACTTTCATTTTGATCTACTACTGCAGAGCAGATCCAATTAAGCTGTTCCTCCTTGGCCTGGATCGCCTAAATCACAGTCCTGCTCTCTTATTATCAACGTATTGCCTGGAAAAAAAGGACTCGGGAATGGATGTGTGAAGGATTTGACTCACTTCAGACTTCTAACATTCAAAATCATTTGTTTCCCCAGCAAATCACTGAGCTATCAATCACAGCCATGGCCGGTAGGATGGTTTACAGCAGGCAGGACTCGGCCTTTGCTCATCCGGCCTTTCCACACCGCTGACTTGTTTGCGTAATTTGGTGTCTTCGGCTGACAACAAAGCGAAACAAAATGGCTGCAGGGCTGCATTGACACATGAAGTGAAAGAGTGATTTGGGGATCCGTCTCTGTCTTACGCTTTCACATTTTCACGTGTGAATGTACAGCGTAGTTCAGCCTTTCACCTTTGACCTCCTGTGCTTGTCCCAAGGACAACTCCTCTCAGTGGCCGACCTTGTCTCAACCCTGCCAAGACTTAAAGGCTTTGGGTTTTTCAAAGAGACAAGAGGTCCCTTTTGAACCTGACAGCTCTTTCACTCTCTTGTCCTCCTCTCCATCTGGTTTTCTAAGTCGTTTCTCATTTCTTTTCACTCCCTTTCTCCTTGCCCTCTCCTCTGTCTCTTTTATTTCTTTCAGACCGTCCTCACTACGTTTCGGCAATGTTTGTCATCTGTCATGCAACTCCTGAGAGACAGAAAGAAAATGAGAGGACGGGGAGGATCAAAGGACACAGGTGCTGCTGTTTATAGCGGATATTTACATCTAATCCAACACGTGATGGAGCGCAAACATTTTCCCCTTTCGCCTCAAATAACAGTCTCATTTCTCTCATTCGTGATGCCGCCTCTTCCTACACTGACACAATATACACAGTGTGTGGCTTTTTCGGATCCAAAATGACAGATGTTAAGATGGAAGCAATACGATTACAAATTCCTCACCCGACCCTTCCTCGTAGCGGCACGTGAGGCGGGGGAGAAAACGTAGGGAGTCGACATTCCACCCGCGGGCCGCAGCTGAACTGCCATTCATGCCGATGACTCCCCAGGTTCCAGCTCATCCTCTGTGCCTGTGCTGATCTATCTCGGAGGAAATAGCTGTAATCAGTCAAACCCGACAGGGCTCGGAGGCCCCCCCCCCCGGGCTTAGTATCAAAAAACATGAATAGGCAGTCCTCCTTGTCAGTGTCCAAATTCCTCACGATGCATTCCTCACATCCCCTGATTAAGATGTTTACCTGTTACCTCACTGACTGCCAGAGGGATTAATGTGCTCCTTTTGCTGCAGAAAGTCCGTGTGTGGGTGTCTGTGTGTGTGTGTGTGGTAGTAAAAATGATGGACTGTACAGGTCAATTCTGGGTTAGCGCTTTGACAAAAGTGAGAAACAGCTAAGGCCGAACTAATAGTTTTTAAACTGTCGTGCACATGGGATGCAGGCATAGGAGCAGTTTGAACTTTAAGATTCGGGTTCACAAAAAAAAAAAAAAATTAGAGGACATGTAATGTGTGCAATAGAGGCTTCGTTTACATGAAAATTAATAATCAGGACACCAGCAGGTACATGTTCATATCCCGACTAATATGCCCAATGAGTGATGGAATATTGTGAGAATTACCATAGATACCAAAGTCGCAGAAACCGCACACCCCGATAAACCAGATACAGACCCCAACTATTAGCGATTCTTCAGCTCGGAGTCTTTCAGACTCGTTGATAGACCTGTTATGTGCGTACAGGAATGCGAGAGTGTCCATGCAGGCTGCCATACTTTGGAAATTAGATCAGAACCAATGTTTTACACAATTGTTATTATTATTATTATAGAGCAAGGTATTACAACAAATTATTAGTTCTGTGTTATTGAGAAAATATATATAGATAATATTTAAATCCCTACATGCATTTTTGGCTACGGCCACTAGGGAGTTCAGTGAGCCCCCCGAACCAACGCAAACTGCGCCTGTGGATGCAGGTTAAACGTTTTTGTGTGTACCATTTAACAATCTCCTTTCAAAAACAAAAGCAACATTGTTTTAAATATAAATGTTGCAGATAAACAACATATTCTGACGGAAAGGAAAAATATAACCAAAACTGCACATATGTGAAACAGTGATGTGATTAGAAGCCCTAATCTGGCCAGAAACCCAACATTCATTTAGGATGCACTCAGAGGACATTTTTCCACTGATATTTCATATGGATCCGGGGCCAGGCATGTGTAAATCTTGGCTACCCAAAGTGTCTATTGAAACAATGGGAAAGTGGAGAGGGGAGTCAGAGAACAGAAGGCTCTGGCTGGATGTTATCCCAGGTCAGCGGGTACACCAAAATGATGGACATCACCTCTTGGTTGTCTTTGGACGCAGGTTTAACATTTCTCCCCACATGATGACCTGTAACACTGGCTACATAGTACCTCGAGGTGGGATTTCTACAACTTTTTAGCCAATGAGCTGGAAAGGGAGTTAACTAGAGACCCAGATTACAGACACGCCACTTTTCTTATAATGTGAAGACCACAGATGCAAACTACCCATTGGAACAAACCTTATGCGAGTTAACCCATTTTTTTGGTTCTTACCCACAGATTAGGCCATGATACTGAAAATGTGTCAGTAAACTTAATATGGAAACTTGATTCAGCTCGTTTGCATGCAGAAGAGATGCATCTTTGGAGCAAAAGGATGGTTTTGGTTTAAGTTCACATAAGCTTGCTGATCAAACTAGCTGAATGTTTCACATGCCAGCCCCGAGTGCAGTAATATTTGCAGCTGGTCTAGCATGTCGCACAGTTGGCTATGTTTGTGAATTGGAAAGCATCTCCACCTCCATCTCCAGTTCAATGTTTTTGTTTACATTTCTGTGGTACCCAGGAATCATTCAACTTCCTGGGTACTACTATCTCCAGCTCAAAGAAGGTTGAATCAGTTCATCTGGATACAATGTTGTTTTGGAAACGTTGTATCCAGATGAACTGATTCAACCTTCTTTGATTTTCTTACCTGAATTATTGAACATGCATCAAGATGCTATCTTCAACATGCTGAAATGGGGCAACATCACCATCCTAGCCTTGAAAGCACAGCAGCTGATGTTCTTCCTATGACAGCAGAAGAGACTCCATGTCAGCCCACACATTCTGGTTCAGTTCTACGGGGCTATCATAGAGAACATCCTGACCTCATCCGTTACTGTCTGGTACAACTCTGCATCTGTTCACTCTAAGGCCAAGCTACAAAGACTCATACACCCGGCTCAGAGGGTCATCAGTTGCCACCTTCCCATTATCAAGGACCTACCCAGTTCCAGCGCCAGGAAACATGTAGAGAAGATTCTGGCTGATCCCTCCCATCCAGCCCACAGCCTGTTCATAATACTGCCCTCCGGACGACGGTACAGGTCTATCAAGACTAAAACTACACTTCACCAGAATAGCTTCTATCCCAAAGTGGTAGCCCTTCTCAATACCTACTAAACTCTTGTATTGTATGTTGTATTTTGGTATTTATGTGGCACCGCCGTGCCTTCAGTATTAGCTATTCATGCTACATTACCACTCACCTACTGTGATTTCTATACATCATCTATCATTTATTTATACTTATATTTGATTAATACTACTAGGCTCCAGCATCCCCACGACCCTGAGAGCAGGATAAGCAGTTTGGATAATGGATGGATAATACTACTCACTATCCTGGTGCTGTATGTTGTATTGTATACTGCATTGTATATTTTATTGTATTGTGTATTGTATGTCTTGTATCCATTGCTGTATTGCACACTGTATTGTATTTAATAGGTTTTCTGTTTTGTTTATTGTACTGTACCTAGTGTATTGTATTGTACCTAGTGCATGTAATGTGCCTTGGTGAATATTCTCTCAAAGACCCATTAACCCCCAATATGCATCAACCCCCAAACAACCAGAGGCCCAAATTGAAAATTTACCACCCTTTTGGGTGAAAATGCATACCAAACAAGGTTCAAAGTGGCAGAGAAACAGGAGCAAGTTGGCAGGTTAGGTGTAAATCTGTCTCACACTCTCTCTCTCTCTCTCTTTGCCGCCCTTCTCTCTATCAAGACCCAGGAAATTAAGCCAAGAAATATTTGAAGAAAAAAAAAAGACAAACTGCTGCTTTCTCGATAACATTCTCCACTTTTAGAGAAAAGCGTTCATTTTCTAAAGAAGGAAGGAAGTTGTGAGTGGAATGTGGGGTCCGCTAGGCCAGAGAGGGAATGTTATGGTCTGCATTTGGGCAGCTCCAGGGATGTGGGTGGTTTGCTTTCTGGATGACCTCTCTGCTCGGCCGTCTCTCCCTCTTGCCTCTCGTGTTCCCATTGGTGCAGAGACAAAATGCAGCAGAGTTTAGCGGTCTGTGTGCTTCGCTAAACCCGACTAATGTGGAATTTCTTCAAGGCCTCTCTTGAGATCGGCGGTTCTCAGAGGTGTGTTAGCATGCTGCAGCTGATATTTTTCTTCTGTTTTCCTAAAACAGGAGTAAATGGTCCACCGCTGTTGAGGTGTTTTGTCTCCACTGTATAGCAGCAACATGCTGTCCACAGATTTCCTAGTGTGCAGATGTTCTATTTTGGAAATTTTAAGTGGTTACGGTTCACTTTTACATCATGCAAAGACACTTCTTATCGTTTAAATCCCTGCACAACCATGCACACTTATTTCTAGGTGAGCAGATATTCTTATTTATTTTTTGGACACTCAGTCTTCCTCCTTTCATTACATTGCATATATTGCTTGTGTTTTTTATGCAAGCATCCCACATGGTTAAATTCCTTGCATGCGAAAATGTACTTGAGAATCAATGGAACATGAAGTTGAATTTACTGAGGCAGAGGCATCGCTGAGAGGTAGACAGATAGAGGGGATCACAGGAGGACAGGGAACACACACCTGTACACACACACACACACACACACACACACACACACACACACACACACACACACACACACACACACACACACACACACACACACACACAGGGTTGTGATGTTGGTTCTCGTTATTAGGTATCCTTGTTTTTACTTGTTTTACTACATGGGAATTTATGTACGTTTGGTCTTGTGTCTTGTGGATGGGCTGTGATGAAACTCGTGGATACGAGTTGAAATATCTAAATGTTGTGAATGACGTCAAGTGGAAGACATGAAGTTTGAAGAATCCCTTCTCAGGAGTCTTTGGGAAGTTTTAGGTTTCTTACAAGTCTCTCTCTCTCTCTCTCTCTCTCTCTCTCTCTCTCTCTCTCTCTCTCTCTCTCTCTCTCTCTCTCTCTCTCATTTTTTCTCTCTGAGGCTACCAGTGCTAAACATGTGTTTTTTTTATGGTAATGTAACTTTGGATAAAAGAGTCCGTCAAAGGACTCCTTTCTATACAAACATGGGGATCACCGGTTCAAATCCCTGTGTTACCTCCAGCTTGGTCGGGCATCCCTACAGACACAATTGTCCGTGTCTGCGGGCCAGATGTAGGTACGTGTCCTGGTCGCTGCACTAGCACCTCCTCTGGTCGCCAGGGTGCCTGTTTGGGGGTAGGGGGAACTGGGGGGGGGTAGCATGATCCTCCAACGTGCTACGTGTCCCTAGCGAAACTCCTCAATGTCAGGTGAAAAGAAGCAGCTGGTGACTCCACATGTATCGGAGGAGGCATGTGTTATTCTGCAGCCTCCCTGAATCGGCAGAGGGGGTGGAGCAGCGACCGGGACGGCTCAGAAGAGTGGGGTAATTGGTCAAGTACAATTGGGGAGAAAAGGGGGGGGGTCCAAAAAAAGAAGAAAAAAGTCTGCCAAAGGCTTTGCTATGCCATGTTACTGTGCATCAGGGTTTGGGTATGTTAAGGGTACAATCTATAATGTCATGCGCCGCCATGGCTGTGTGGAGGACCGTGACAACACGAGCGCTCTACTGCCAGTAAGAAACACCACATATCCTGCCATCCGTCAACATTGTGGATTTGTTTGAAAAATTAAGACAGCTGAAAACCTCAAAATGGATTGAAAGCAATGCAGCATGAGCTGGTTCTCTCATTCACATGTAATAAAGCAAACAACCTTTGTGAAGTCTGACCAGAACAAGGTCAGAAATGTGGCGGACAGCCACTGTGTGCATCAGCTGCAGACTGCACCTTTAGGGTAGGGCAGGAAAGAGTCATGTCATGATATATTCTCCGCCCCATTCCACTTTATTGCCTCTTATTTCACCTGTATATAGTCAATCCTTGTATCTGAAGATTGATGTGTCGTTGTGTTATTATTCTATGATAGGTACACTGAGAGCCACAAAACCGGAGTCAAATTCCACATGTGTGCAAACCTACATGGCCAATAAACATGATTCTGATTCTGATGCCATAGTGTTCTGGATCCAACCTCAAAGAGCTCTCTATGTATTTCAACTTATATACATGTACTGACCTGTGTGTGTGTGTGTGTATGTGTGTGTGTGTGTGTGTGTGTGTGTGTGTGTGCTTGTCCACCAGGTGCATGTGAGGGGACCCTGGCATGCTCCACGTGTCATGTGATCTTAGAGCAGGGAGTGTACGACCAGCTGGGACACATTGTTGATGAAGAACTTGACATGTTGGACCTGGCCTATGGACTCACTGACACGTCTGTTCAAAACACACACACACACACACACACACACACACACACACACACACACACACACACACACACACACACACACACACACACACACACACACACACACACACACACACACACACACTTGCTTGCTTGCTGGTTGTCCATCGTGCCCGATGATGACCATCTTCTTCTATTTGTGGGTCCTTTGAGGACTCAGATAGCAGAAGATACCTGCGCAGAGATGGTTTTTAAAGTGGCATGGGGGGTGCGCTTCTCCCAACGCCACATGACTTGATTGTAGAGGAGATGGTTCCGATGGCAAGGGGGATCCCTAGACGACCGGCACCTCCACACAACTGCAGGGGGCTGCCGGAAATCCAGTTTTTCGGAAACCGCCTCGAAGCGTGCCGCCACAGCTTGCTTTTCTGTTGGGGTAAGCTCCCTTAGCCTTATGTCTTCCAGACTCACCCACAAGGCAGCGGGGCAGTGCTTGATAGGTGCCAGGGCGTGTCCACCAGGGTGGGCCTGCACACCATATCTCTGGGGCCCACTGCTGCTCCGAGATCCCCTGCCAAGTTAGCCTGGGGCCGCAAGACCCCAGTTACCATGTGTGGCCACGGGTAGGCCTGGCAGGAGTCTTGGTGAAGGAGAGGCTATGTACTGGCAAGGGAAGGCTTACACGCTAGGATGCTTCCCTATTCGCCACAAAGGCTAGCCAGCGGCAGCAAGCTAAGGGCAGGAAGGACACAAGCGGGTTGGAAGAACACATGCACCTTCCCTCCAACTACACACTGCTGCACTAGACGCATCACAACACCCTGTGTGTATGTACACACACACACACACACACACACACACACACACACACACACACACACACACACACACACACACACACACACACACACACACACACACACACACAGGCCCATGGACAGACACATACACAAATAGCAACAGATTGGGAACAGAAAACAGGGGAGGGGCTGAGGGTTTTAATGCCAAGTATTATATACTTTATTTAAAACAATGGGCTCTATGGGCGTTCGGGTAGCGAGGTGGCCTATTCCGTTGCTTACCAACGCGAGGATTGCCAGATCGAATCCTCGTGTTACCCCCGGCTTAGTCGAGCGTCCCTACAGACACAATTGGCCGTATCTGCGGGTGGGAAGCCGGGTGTGGGTGTGTGTCCTGGTCGCTGCACTACCACCACCTCTGGTCAGTCGGGGGCGCCTGTTCAGGGGTGGGGGAACTGGGGGAATAGCATGATCCTCCCACGTGCTATGCCCCCCTGGCGAAACGCCTCAGTGTCAGGTGAAAAGAAGCGGCTGGTGACTCCACATGTATCGGAGGAGGCATGTGGTGGTCTGTAGCTCTGGCTTGGAGGAGTGGGGTAATTGGCCGGGAGCAATTGGGAGGGGAAAAAAGGGGGGGGACAATGGGCTCTATAAACCACTTAGTTCATTTCATCAGGGACAATAAAAATAAAAATATTTTAGAGAACCTTATGATACAGACTGCTGCGAAGTTGTCCGCCTTATAAGCCACTCAGTTCAGTTTAACGCATATTCAGGAAAAAAAATCAAAATCAGGATTTGGAAAATGTTATTCAACATCGCAGACAGCTACTTCACTCAAATCCACACCGTAAGAGATTGTCTGTACTTAACATTGTCGTCCTCAAGTCACTCCTTCACCATGCACACATGATAAAAACCGCCTTTACCGGATCAGTTGTTATCTTTTAGAAAATGCTGCTTTCGCCCCCCCCCCTTTTTTTGGATTTGCCCCCTTTTTCTCCCCAATTGTAGCCTTCCCAGTCGCTGCTCCACCCCCTCTGCCGATCCGGGGAGGGCTGTAGACTACCACATGCCTCCTCCAATACATGTGGAGTCGCCAGGGCCAGATATCCGCATAGGCCGACAAGGCCCAGGCCTAGGGCCCAAATTTCCGAGGGGGCCCAAAATTATGGGGGAAGGGGGAAATATAATATGTTTTGAAATTATTGTTATTGGCGGCCTGTCCAGGAGGTCTCCCCACCTGCCGCCCAATGACTGCTGGAATAGGCTCCAGCATCCTCGTGACCCTGAGAGTCGGATAAGTGGTTCAGATAATGGGTAGATGGATAGTAACATTTTTTAACATATCAACAATTCTTATGACACTTACACGACAAATAGATATATGTCTATCAATCAGGAATAATTATTATGCCATAAAAAGAAATAGCGCAAATGAAACCGTGGTATCGTTCAATCTAACTCTAAGAACTCCATCTCCCAGAATGCCATACCAGATTTGCATTAAACAAACTGTTAATGGAAGTTACAGCAGAGTAACAGCGTAAAAAAGGAAAGCAAGAAGAAGCAGAGGCTGAATGCCAAAGAGGGGCATTTGAAAAATATTTGACTCCAGCACTGGTCTCAACACCTCCAAGGCCTGAAAGTGCTCCCGCCTCAATGCAAGCCTGTCGACTTCCACCGTTGCCCGGTTCAAGTGCCACGAAAGACCGCCCCCTGGTAGCAATAAACGGTGCCGGAGTCAACCCTTACCCTGGATGAGGACAATTCTATTGCCTGCGACCAAGAAGATGTGACTTTGCAGTTGAAGGTCTACGGCAGTGACCCTGCTCAATGGACAGACGTTAACGAAGAAATAAAAGAATATTTCAGCCAGAAAAAGCCGGAGCAGAACATTGGAGATTTTAACGCCTCAAACCGTATTTATGGCGACAAGAAAAGGCAACTGAAAAATTAACACTTTTTCAGAAGGACACAAAATGGTGAGTTGCAAGCTAGAGAGTAGCTTGTTTACTCGTAATCTACCGGCGACATGTTCTGTTACATTTGCAAAGTATTCAGCAAGAAATCCAGTGCCCTCACATCAGGGTATAATGACTGGAAAAATGTCGCTGTGAGGTGATGCACAATTTAGGGTAGATTCACCAGGGGCCGCTGCTCCTTTAAGGCAGACGCTCGGAGTGCTGATGTAGGCACTGCTTAGAGTTTCCGGTGGGAGAGATGTTTGCAGCAGCCTAGCGGTTAGCTGGTTGCCACGAGAGATTGTGCTGTATCGGTGTTGTTTTGTGTGGCGAGTAAACGGAATTGACTCGACTCGATCTCTCTGTCTCCTCATTCCTGCACTCCCCCATTGGTGACCCCGCACGTTGACGACGAACATGTTGACCCAAAGCGATGACGACACTGCTCCGGCTCTGAGTGATGCTAACGGGATGGCTCATGTTAGCGCTAGCATCTCAGCAGCAACGGTGAAGTTGCACGAGTTTTGGCGGCACAGTCCCTGGCCATGGTTTCAGCACATTGGAACCCAGTTCGAGCTGGGAGGAATAATGCGGGACGTTACGAGGTATTTCCATGTAGTGGCGGCATTGGATGCCATGACGACAGCCCGAGCTGTGGGGCTACTGGAAGTCTCCCCGGCTGTGGGAAAATACGGCGCACTCAAGGCATTGCTTTTGCAGCTCTTCGAGTTACTCAACGGACTCGGCGATAGGAAACCTTCTGAGCTGCTGGAGAAGATGTTGGCCGTTTTGGGCTTGGCGGACCCCTCCTTCATTTTCACCCATATTTTTCTACGGGCCCCCTGCCCCCCCTCCACGGGTTCACTCACCTTCTCACCATGGTGGACAGGACCGCCAGGTGGCCGGAAGCTGTTCCCCTGTCATTGACCACATCTACTGAGGTGGCCCGGGCGTTCATTGGGTCCTGGGTGGCCTGTTTTGGCACGCCGGCTGACCTCACCTCTGACAGGGGCCTGCAGTTCACGTCGGAGCTCTGGACTGCAGTCTTGGAGGGGCTGGGGGTGAAGCTGCACCGCAGCACACCACAGCCTACAACCCGCAGGGCAACGGACTTTGTGAGTGGTTTCATCGGTCTATGAAGGCCGCTCTGCGTGACAGCCTCATGGACAGCAACTGGGTTGATCGCCTCCCGTGGGTCATGCTCGGCCTTCGCTCTGCCCCCAAGGAAGACCTCCAGTCCTCGTCTGCCGAGCTGGTTTACAGCCAGCCGCTGTGTGTCCCGGGTGAGTTTCTCCCGGATGCTGTGGCCCCCTGGTCAGCAGCTTCTCATCAGGCTTTGGCCCAGGACAGTGCCAACGCTTTCGTTCCGATCCCTACATCTCACCACTGCCCCCCTCAGTCCTACGTCCCCAAGGATCTGCTGTCGGCCAGGTATGTCTTCATCCGCCACGGCAGCCACCGTACCCCCCTGGAGCCCCCCTACGACGGGCCCTTCCATGTCCTGGAAGCGGGGTCTAAGAACTTTGTGGTGGACATGGGGGGCAAGCCGGAGCGGGTCTCGGTGGACCTTCTCAAGCCTGCCGATTTGGACCTGGGCCGGTCAAACTGGCCCTGCCCTCGCAGCGTGGACGCCCCCCTTCTCAGGCCCCTGGCCCAGCCTTGGCCCCTGCCTGGGCTCCGGTTCTGTCCCCTACCCCCGCCCCCATACCCATTCAGCGCAGCCGTTTTGGCCGCCTGGTCCGCCCCCCGAGACATTAACTGTTTCACTGAGGACAGCTCGCCTGTTGGCTGTTTGTGTTTCACTGAGTACTTTTGTGTTACATTACTGTTTTGCATTTTTTCATGATGGTGAATTCTGGGGGGGCCTGTGTGGTGATA